>NW_007247411.1:50264-64077 GCF_000164805.1 Carlito syrichta
ATGCCCAGCTGATTTTTTTTAAAATTTATTGTAGAGATGAGGTCTTGCTGCCCAGGCATGTCTCGAACCCCTCGGGCTCAGGGAATCCACTCACCGCAGCCTCCCAAAGGCACGGGATTACAGGCTGAGCCACCGAGCCTGGCTTCGAGGGAACTTCTAATGTTTGGGATTTTCTTTCCATCTATCCAGGGGCCTGGTAGGTCCCTTGTTTTCATGTCTGCCTTCTCTGTTTCACAGACATGTATCCAGAGGGGCCTAGACAACAATATAGCTACCTAGTTGGAGAGCAAAGGGGTGGAAACCTGGTAGGCAGGGAGAATTAGAAGAACTCTTGGCAAGGATCTGTGAAAATGGCAGCTGTGGATTCTTAAGTAAAATGATCAGACTCTGTCCAAACAAGTACACAACAGGTTGGGCCCAGATCCAGCCACAGTTCAAGATTTCAGAGCCTTGCATTTTGGGCCTTAGCATATGAAGAAAGAGAAGACACCACTGAGGGTGTCATATGTAGTGCCGGTTTATTACAGGGGTTTTGTGCAAATAAGACAAGACCGATGAAGACAGGGGTGGCATTCATTTATGAATTCATTCAGTCAAAAATATCCTAAGTAGCTTTTTTCTAGTCCTGTGTGAAGTACTTTAGGTGTCAGGGTTAGTACATAGAGTTCCTGCCTCACAGAGTTTACATTTCTTGCATTTATTTGTTTTAGGGGGGAAAAAAAGAAATATATATATTTAAAAGTAAGCTGGGTACAATGGTTTGTGCCTGGGTAACATATGAGACCCTGTTTCAAAAAAAAAAAAAAAAAATCAATAAATGTGACTAACTTTCCTGGTGCCAAACACTGTGTGAGGTTGCTGAATATACAGTAGTAAACAAAATAGACTTGCATCTTGTCTCCCCCCCCGCAAACTATGCTTACAATTTATTAGAAAAGACAGAAGTGAATTAACAGCGACAATAAGAGTGACCAAGAGTGAAGAGTGCTGTCATTGTAGCAAAGAGCCAGAGAACTCAACCCAGAGGGGTCAGGGAAGGGACGCCTGAGCTGAGAGCTTAGTAGGAATAAACCAAATGAGGAGGAGGGGAAGGAATGCGCTGGACAGAAAAAAGGCCAGAGCTAAGACCAAGCGTTGTGTTTTCAAGTAACTAAAAGCAAAGCATAGATTGCGAGAAGGAGGAGTGTTCAGAGATTAGGCTGGAGGCAGGAAGGGCCCAATCCTGATATCGTGTTAAGGAATTGTGACCTAGCAGGATTAAGGAGGGAAGTCAGATTATGTTTTAAAGGGATCATTTTGGTTGCAATATAGAAAGAGTCTTAAATCTACTCGATGTCGTAAGGTTGAAGACATCCCTCCAAAAGCTAGAGGAAGAGCTAAAGAACCCCTAGGTATCCAAGGAATCTCAGCCAAAGAGAGTCTTGCAGGCAGCCTGGCAGTCACTCTCTGGTCTTTTAGGATCCTTTAGAGCTAAGGATCTTTAAAAAAAAAATCCATTATATTTCCAATACCTAGTGTACTGTCTGCTGAATGGATGCACAAAATAATTAACAAATAAATTGGCTAGACAGATTATTTCCTATTGTGAACTTAGAATTCTTTTTCCTAGTCTCACATGTTTCTGCCTTTTCTTCAGAAGTAACATCTTCTGGGAATTTTCTTGGTCCCTAATTTCCATTCTTTGCTTTTCCCTTGGCCTGCCGTATAACCCTTATAGCAATATATTCTGATTCTTCTGTGATTGATGATCATTCTAAACTCTAGTATGTTCTCTACTGAGTTTGTAAATGTTTCATTGTCAACATCTGTCCTGGTTTCTGTAGTATTTTCTGTGTCTCATAGCTGGATCGTTTGACTCTACACCTGCAATTTTTGATCCAACCCAGCTCATGAGTTCATTCTAAGTCAAGAGATCTTTATGACTATCACCCAGTTTTAGGCGTGGTGATGCTAAACAGGCTTAATTTTCTAAACATGCTAATGGACTCCCGAATATATTCCCGTTATATTTCTATTGCTAGCCAAACTTGGAGTGCCATGTGTTAATGGCAAGCCTTAATGCTAATTTTTTTAGGACTAAGCTTCTGCTTTGGTTCTGTGTCTTTAGCTTTAAGACTTATAGTAACTTCTACTTGAATTCCACCCCGCTTTTCCACCTAACTCAAACCAGCGGCTGGTACATTGCTAGACTGCCGAATCCTGCCGACCTTCCTTCTTAACACAGAATCTTATTGTTTATATTGTCAACTGGACACTTTGAATTCTGAGGAGATGTAAGCAATAAATTGCATTAGTTCTTGTTGTTTTATTATTAATAAGACCCTTTGGCGTGATATGTAAACTATCCTTAGTTTATCAGGAAAGATAGACAATTCATTAAGCAGCAACAGTCAAAGCTTTAAAGGAAGTATAGTACCATACAAGCAAATAGCAGAAGTACCACAGTCTGGAACCATTTGGTGCTATCCCTGCCCCCCAAGGGGATAAATAATTTAGACCATAATTTTTAGAATCATTGTTGACTCCTCTCTTCTCACACTCCATATCCTTCTACCAGAAAATCATTTTGCCTCTGAATTCATGGTGTATTCAGAACTGTCTTTCCCCCCTGTACTGCTACTACTTTGATTGATGTCATCATGAATGCAGCCATACCTAACTAGTCCTGCTTCCGTTCTTGTCCCCGTTCTGATTGGTTCTCAGCCCAGGAATCGCAAGGGTTCTGGCTAAAGTACAGGTCAGATTACATGCCTCTTCTCTTGGAAATATCCCCATGACTAGTCATCTAGAGTGCCAGCATCCTTACGACAGCCTTCAGGTTTCTTTTTGGCTAGTCCCCTTACCTCTTTGATACTCCCTGTTCTACTCTTCTTTCTCATCTTCTCTGTTCCAGACCTCCTGGTCTTCTTGATTTCAGTGAACAAACCTAACACATTCCCTCTCTCAGCCTTCACTCACTCTTGCTGTTTCCTCTGCTTGAAATGTTCTCCCCTAATCCTCAGGAAGCCTCCTTACTTCCTTTGTATCTTTGCTTAGATGCCACCTTTTCAGTAAGGCCACTGTGTTTCAAATTGTAACACCAGCCCTCTCCTGATACTTAACTTCCTTACTGCCCTTATTTTTTCCAGGCCTTTATTTCCATCTAGCATCCTGTATTTTGTAACCTATTTATTTAACTTAAAATTTCCTTTCTATTCTTTTACTAAAATGGAAGCTTCATACGGGCAGAGATATTTGTCTGTTTACTGTCCTATCTAGGCATGTAGAGCAATCACACAAGTAGGCTTTTCAGTAAATAGCTGTTGAATAAACACATGATTCAATCATAGGATTATTTTTTCTCAAACAAATTGGCATACATCTATCTCTTTCATGTTTTCGAGTTGTCATGATGTAGCTTCTTGAGAGATATTCTGCAGTATCCTGCAATACTGAGATTTGAGCTTTTATCAAAATCTACCCAATGAGCATTATAGTTTAACTTTATACTCTATTTCCACAATCTAACATGAAAATCTATTTTATTCTCTCATAAGATTGCAAACATTAAAAGTAATTTTATTAAAATTGCATTGTTAAGTTTTATTTTCTGAGGTGTCTTACTCTATTTTGAAAGGTTCTGCCATATTTTGCATTTCTGGAAGAGGATATTAATTTCCTAACTCATCTTAGTAGCTCTTACAATCCTTAGTACAGTGTCTTACACATAGTAAGTACTCAGTAAAATTATTCGTAAGAAGACTTATGCAAACAAAATTTTAAAAATCTATCTATGGCTCTAAAGCCTCCAGCTGTCCTATTTTTATATATCATAAGTTAATGAATAGACATACTTGCTCACATATACATGAATAAAAAACTTGTGAATGTTTTTTATTCATTTATATGTGAGTAAGTATGTCTATTCATTAACTTATTCATTCAGTGAATATTGAATTATTATGTGTCAGCCACTGTTCTAAGTGCTGAAAAGACAACAGTAGTGGGAAAACATGAGTCTTGACAAGAGGCATCACTACCTTTTAAAGAAGGAGATAGCTAATAAACAGATAACTATGTTAACATTAGAATTGCGTCAAAAATATATTTTGTCCAAAATCATGAGATTTAAGATTATTATATGGCAGAGTTTTAAAAAGTTGGATTATCCCCATCATAGAATGAAGTTAGGATATAGATCTGAAATTGTACTCAGTAAAATATAGCTATTACTGCACCAGTAGCATTACAAAATTTTAAGAGCCAAATTTTGTACAAGGACAGTAATTTTTCAGCACTAACAGCTAATAAATCCTTCCTATGACCAACTCTTTTGCACATTTGGAATACTAAACAGTGTTCTATGGTCTATGCTGATCTGCAGTTTTATAGAAGCAATCTTAAAAAACATGGGATTTGTACTGCTTGCAGAAGATAAATCTTAGTTCTAGAAATGTGACAATATAGCAACATAATTGACTTTCAAGATAACAAAATCTTTCCTGAATTTCTATCTGCGTTGCAGCTTTCATCATATGCATACCAATTTTAGCAGCTTTCTGGGGTAGCATAATAAGAGGCTCTTTACAGCAGAAAACATGCAGAGAATACTTAGCTCTTATGACAAGTTTGGTTTCTTGAAGAATCAGCAGGTTCTAGCAAACTAACTAATCTCCCTGCAAGTAACCAGTGATGGTTAGTAATATCTGCTATGTTGGTATCCTTATTTGCAAAATATTGTTTCAAGACTTATTTTGGTTTATGAGCCTTTTTTTCTTTACTAATTAAAGGGCTATCTTGCATCTTGTTTGAAAGTTAGTTTGTTAATATGTTAAGTTCCAAAATGTTTTATGAGGACCAGACTGACCACAGACATCCCCCACAACCCGCACTGGCTTTGATACGCACAGAGGGCTGGCAGGACCCAGGGGAGTGGTGGGTTCTCTAGAGACTCCCCAAAGAGAGCACAGCCCACCGAAGTCCCCCTAGGGACATAGGGAACTCAGACATGGCCCCAGTTGTCCAAGGAGGCTGTACCAAAGCCGAAAAACAGACTGGGGGGGCGGCTATCTCTTGCACCCCCCCCCACTGCACAGTTGCAAATCACAGTGGTGCCTGTTCCCACTGGAGCCAGGAAGCTGCACGGAAAGAAGCCCTTCTCCAGCACCTACATCCCTCCAAAGGCAACCTTTTTTGGGGGGGAATGCAGAGAGGGGATGCATTTTTCAGCTCTTTCTGGTACCTCACCCAACTGATGACCAGCACTCAAAGTAATGGGCCTACTTGCTGGCTCTTACTCTTAAGTGCCATCTACTGGATGACAACTGGAACTACATCACTAAACAAAAATCACTGTACCAAGTGACTGAGAAAGTCACCCTATACACCCATTTGCAACCGAGGAAGCCTCACAGAGTTGTGGCCCTCTGAAAGCATCCCAAAATAAAGCCAGTTGACCACACACAGCATATACCACATTCGTACCCACAGGGGGAAAAAAAACTCAAAAAGCCCCAACCAAGTGAAAGCGAATTACAAAAAGGAAGCATCCACTCCCTCATACGAGAAGGAACCAGTGCAGGAGCCCCAGCAACACAGAAATCTTTAGTGTTTTGTTACCTCCAAAGGATTGCACTAGTTCCCCAACAATGGATCCACATCGGAATAAAATGTGCAAAAATGACAGATAACAGAATTCAGAATATGAATGGCAAAGGAGTTCAATGAGATCCAAAAGAAAGTGGAAATTTAAAACAGAGACGCCACAAAAACAATCCAAGAGTTGAAAGAAGACACAGCCATTCTAAGGAAAAAAAATCAATCTGAACCTCTGGAAATGAAGATTTCCCTTCAGGAACTTCAAAATTCATTCACAAGTCTAAACCACAGACTAGAACAAACAGAAGAAAAAATTTCAGAACCTGAAGACTGATCCTTTGACTCAACTCAGACAAGAATAAAGAAAAAAATTTTTTACAGATAAAGTTGTAGAGAAATACGTATTTTATTTGTTTGTTTGTTTGTTTTTTAGAGAGACTAGACCTCTGATTATTTAGCATTCCTGAGAAAGAAGACGACAATGGAAGCAACTTGCAAAAAGTATTTGAGGACATAATCTAAGAAAATATTCCCAGTCTTGCTACATGAGTTGTCATGCAGATATAAGAAATCAAAGAACTCTCGCAAGATATTATCTGAGATGACCCTTCCCAAGGCACATAGTCATCAGACTATCCAAGGTCAATGTGAAAGAATAAAACGCTAAAGGAAGGAGAAGTGCTAAGTCACTTAGCAAGGAAGAGCAGTCAGATTAACAGCAGACCTCTCAGCAGAAATCTTACAAGTCAAAAGAGGTTGGGAACCCATTTTTAGCATTCTTAAGAGAAATGCCAGCCAAGAATTATTTACCCTGCCTAACTATGCTTTATAGACAGAGGAGAAATAAAGTCTTTCCCAGACAAGCAGTCGCTCAGGAAATCTGTCACTACCAAGTTGACCCTGCAAGAGATTCTCAATGTAGTAAACTTGGAAATGAAAGGATAGTACAGTCTTACATAAACACATCGCCCATAGACCATATATGTCTACTGCAAAACTGAGAGGAAAAAAAAAAAAAGGCCACTAGCAACACCACGACAGGAACAAAAACCTCACATATCAGTTGTAACTTGGAATGTCAATGGCCTACATGTCCCCACTTAAAAGACATGGCAAATTGAATTTTAAAAAACAATCCATCCTTCTGGAGACTCATTTCACTTCTATCAACACCCATAAACTCAAGGTAAAGACAGAAAAAGATCTACCATGCAGTCAGAAAACAAAAAAGAGCAGGGGGCACTATTCTTGTATTTGATATAACAGACTTTAAACCAACAACAGTAAAAAGGGACAGTGAAGGCATTATATAATTAAAAAGTACTCAATCCAACAAGAAGTCTTAACTCTCCTAAATATATACACATCTGACATTGGTGCTCAGATTTATCAGTTGTTATTAGAATAGACTTAGCCAGCCAGCCACAAAATCGAGGGGGTTTCAACACCCTACTAATAGCTTTAGATAGATCATTGAAGCAGAAAACTACAAAGAAATTCTGGATGTAAATTTGATACTTGAACAGTTGGACCTAATAGACATCTACATAATACTTTCCCCAACAGTCACAAAATATGCATTCATCTCATATGCACATGGAACATAATTCTAAGATTGACTTTTCGGTCATGATGTAAATTTTAATAAATTCTATAAAACTGAAGTCATACCAAGTATCTTCCTCAACCACCATATCCAAATAAAAACAGAAATCAATACCAAGAGGAATCCTCAAAACCACACAAATACATGGAAACAAAACAACCTACTCCTGAATGATTTAGAGGCATACAACATAATCAAGACAGAAACTTTAAAAATATTTGAAACAAATGAAAATAAAGGCACAGCTTACCAAAATCTCTGAGATGCTGCAAAATCAGTGTTAAGAGGAAAGTTTATAGCATTAAATGCCCACATCAAAAACATAGATCACAAATAAACAACCTAAAGTCTCACCTAAGGAAACTAGAGAAACAAGAATAAACCCAAAGCTAGTATAAGAAAAGAGATAAACAAATTCAGAGGAGAACTAAAGAAAATTGAGAGCAAAATAATCATACAAAGGATCTGCAAAACAGATTAATAGAATATTACCCAGATTAACAAAAGAAAAAAGAGAATATTCAAATAAGTACACTCAAAACAAAAAAGGTATCATTATAGCCTATCCCAAAGAAGTAAAAAAGATTATCAGAGATAACTGTAAGCATTTATGTGTGTGTCAACCAGAAAATTTAGAAGAAATAGATAAATTTTTGGAAACACACAGTCTTCCAAGTTTTGACCAGGAGGAAGTGAAACTCAGAACAGATAAATAATGGACTATGAAATTGACTCAGTAGTAAAAAACCTTCCAACCAAAAAAGCATTGGACCAGATGAATTCACAGCCAAACTCTGCCAGACATACAGAGAAGAGCAGGTACCTATTCTACTGAAATGATTCCTAAAAATCAAGGAGGAGGGATTTGTCCCTAACTCCTTCTATGAAACCAATATCATCCTGTTACCAAAATCTGGCAAAGAAGCAAGCAAGAAAGAAAACTACAGACCAGTAACCCTGGGGAACATAGACACAAAAATCCTCAACAAAATACTAGCAAACCACATCCAGCAGCACATCAAAAAGATAATTTTTTATGATCAGGTAGACTTTATTTCTAAGATGCAAGGTTAGTTCAATATATGCAAATCAACAAAAATGATCCACAGCACAGAATTAAAAAACAAGAACCACATGATTATCCCAATAAATGCAGAAAAAGCATTTAACAAAATCTAACATCCCTTCATGATTTAAAAAAACAAAACAAAACTCAACCCTCTTGGCATCAGAAGATCATCCCTTAAAATACTAAGAGCCATCTATGACAACGTCACCCAAAACCATTGTCCCCAAGAACTGGTACAAGATAAGCAATGTCCATTCTTCCCACTCTTACTTAACATAGTACTAGAAGTCCTAGCTAGAGTAATCAGGCCAGAGAAAGAAAGGGTATCCAGATAGGAAAAGAGGAAGGAAAATGATCTCTCTTCACAGGCTATATGAATCTATATCTAGAAAATCCTAAAGATTCCACCAAAAGACTCTTAAATCTGATAAATGACTTCAGTAAAGTCTCACTATACAAAATCGTCATTCAAAAATTAGTAGCCTTTCTATATACCAACAATGTTCGAACTTAGAACCAAATCAGGAACACTGTCACATTTATAATAACCATAAATAAAATATGTGGGACTACATCTAACCAAGGTGTTGAAAGATCTCTTCAATGAGAACTATAAAACAATGTTGAAAGAAACCAAAGATGACACAAATGGAAAAAATATTCTATGCTCATGAATTGGAAGAATCAATGTCATTAAAATTTTCATATAACCAAAGCAATCTACAAGATTCTTCTGTGTACCTAGAGATACACAATCTCCATCAAACTGTCAGCATCATTTTTCATGAAATTCATGAAAACAATTGTTTAATTAATATGGAAGCAAAAAAGAGGCCAAATAGCCAAAGCAATCCCAAGCAAAATGATCAGAGCCAGAGGCATCACACTGCCAAACTTTAGACTTTACCATAAGGCCACAGTAACCAAAACAGCTTGGCACTGGTATAAAAAACAAAACAAAACACAAAAACCAAAAAAACCCCTTAGATCAATGGAAAAGAATAGGGAACCCAAAAGTAAAGCTATTCACCTAAAACAATCTTCAACAAAGTTGACAAAAATAAACACTCGGAGCCAGGCTCGGTGGCTCAGCCTGTAATCCCATGCTTTGGGAGACTGAGGTGAGTGGACTGCCTGAGCCCACGGGTTCGAGACCCGCCTGGGCAACTTGGCGAGACCTCATCTCTACAATAAATCAAAAAATTATTAGCCAGGCATGGTAGCGCGTGCCTTTAGTTCCAGCTACTCGGAAGGTTGAGGCAGAAGGATCGCCAGAGCCCAGCAGGTCGAGGCTGCGGTGACCAGGAGCAGCCACTGCACTCCAGTCAGGGCGACAGAGTGAGACTCCAACTCAAAAAATAATTATAATAAAATAAAATAAAAAACACTCGGGGAAGGACAACTCTATTTAATAAAGGGTGCTGCAGGGAAAACTGACTGACCACAGGCAGAGAATGAAGAAGGACCCACTGCCTCACATCGTGTCCAAAAATTAATTCAAGATGGTTAGAGACTTAAATAGAAGACCACAAACTATAAAAATCCTAGCATAAAACCTACAAAATACTCTTCAGGATGCTGGACTAGAAAATAAATTTATGTTCAAGTCATCAAAAGTAAATGCAGCAAAAATAAAAATTGACAAGTGAGACCTAATTAATCTAAAGAGCTTCTACCCACAGCAAAAGACACTATCAATTACATAAACAAAGGGCTAATATCCAAAATCTGTAAGAAATTCAAACGAATTAACAGGAAAATACAAGTAATTCCATTAAAAAGTGGGCAAAAGATATGAATAGACACATCTCAAAACAAGGCATACAAACAGCCAATAAACATGAAAAAATGCTCAACATCACTAATCATCAGAAAGATGCAAATTAAAACCACAATGAGATACTAGTCAGAATGACTGTTACTAAATGTGAAAAACAACAGACGTTGGTGAGGTTGTGGATAAGAAGCACACTGTTGGCAGGAATGTAAGCTAGTTTCAACCCCTGTGGTGGACCGTTTGGAGATTTTTCAAAGAGCTAAAAATAGATTTGCCATCCGACCTGTCAATAACACCATTGGGTTATATACCCAAAGTAACGTAAATCTTTTTACCAGAAAAAACCTGCCTGTACTCTGTGTTTACCACAGCACGGCTCACAATAACAAAGACATGAACCCAGAGCCAGAGCCCCATCAAAGGTGGACTGACTAAACAAAAGGCGGTACATATAAACCACTGAATACCGCACAACCATTAAAAAAAGAGCAAAATCATGTCCTTTGCAGTAACGTGGGTTCAGTGGGAGGCCATTATTCTAAATGAATTAACACAGAAACAGAAAAACCAAATATCACATGTTCTCATTTATAAGCAGATGGGAAACACTGGGTGCACATGGGCATAAAGCTGAGATCAGCAGACACTGGGACTTCTAGGGGGTGAGAAAGGAGGGGAAAGGGCTGAAAACCTGTCGGTTCGCTATTTGGGCGACCGGCTCGATGAGAGCCCACACCTCACCATCGTGTAATATACCCATGTAACAAATCTGCGCATATACCTCCTGAATCTAAAATAAAAATGAAGCGAAATGGAATCTTGTATGCCATGTCGTTTTTTTTTATTTAGCAAAGAAGACTAATACAAGTAGATGACAGCTTTTGCAACGGTCAGTAAGTTTGTCCTATCAAATACTATGTTGTTATTGTTTCTGGACACATGACAGAATGTTGTGAACAAAATATTGTGCCCACGTGATTCCTAAATCAGTCATCACCTGCACCACATTTGTTCCCTTGTCAGTGATAATTGCATGTCAGTTTACTTGCTGATTTTTCCATTCTATAATGTGTCATCTGTCAGATTCACTTTGTTGTTAGTTATTTGTAACTGGAAATCTCTTCACAAGCAACGGAAAGCAGTGATTGGTTTTATTGTTTGTTTACATGTCACACTTTAGAAGGACTTGGCTGTGTATGTATATCTATCTCTTGTACATCATATTGAAATATACTATTTAATTCTACCAATAGACCACTAAGCTACCAGTAGAACACATAGTCTATTTAATACTACCAAGAATGCTGAGTTTTTGTTTAAAGCAAAAATAATTTAAGAAAATATTTTTCAGTCATATATTTTATAAGAAGAATCTTGAACATAAGTTCCATAAGCCTTGGTAAATCTCAAAACTCCTTTTACTTCATCTCCTAAAGATTACTGGCAATCTTTGTCAATGATTTTGCTCTTTTTAACCTCCATAGATTCAAAACCTCAAAAAGAAATTGTTTCTAGTTCATATTCTTTTGAATGTCTGTAGTTTCAAAAGTTGATAAGTGAGAAAATAAATATTTGGTTACATTATTTTTTTCTCTTTATATGTTTATTTTATCTCTGGATTAAAAATGATTTATATTGGATAATTTTATAAGTGATATTAGACCTCTTTTTTCTTGAGAAACTGAGATGGCAAAGTTAATATTCCTTTGTTATTTTGTTCTCACAAAATGGTAAGTATTCCTAAATAACTCTTCCTCTTAAAGGACTCATTGTTAAATGCAACTAAGTTACTTACTATTTTCTTATTTAGTTTTATTTAATATTGCTATTTATATATGCTTAGTAAATATAAATATACATTTATATGTAATAAATATTAGTATGTAAAATAATTCTACAAAGATCTGAATTTTAATATTATCTAATATATTTTATTTGTATCAGCTAAATTTTTATTAATATTTTTGACTAGAATGTTTTCAACATTTTTTCTTATATTTATCTAGGCATTATATTCCCTCTTAATATTTGTGTTAATTATCAATATGTTTATTGAACTATAAGTTCTTAATTTTTTTACATAAAATTAGCAGTCTTTACAATAATTATTCTTTACATTCTACTCTTGCAATAATAAATGCATAGTTATAGTTCATTTCAAGAGAATTTCAACCTGTAGGACATATAAAGGATTTTCTCTTCATGTCACTTATAGTAATTAGTATTTAAAGTAGATCTAAATATCATACCTATTGGCTTTACTAACACTGTTACACTTATTAGATAGGGCAGTAGCATTTGTGCTTATACAAATATTAATATTACTCATTTCTGAGATGGGAGAACAATGTTAAAGCAGGCAACTATTTGTTGAGCCTACCAGAAGGTAAAAGGCAAATAACAGATCTTGGCCAAATATTGACACTGAGCTGAACTTTATTGCTAATAAATATCAGGATGTATTTTACATCAGAAATGTAAATGTATTTCTACATCAGAAAATTGGTACAGGAGTCTAGAGATGAGTGGGTTGGGGAAGGTAGCACTTGAGTGTCATGGTCAGAGAGGCTTCTCTTGGGAGGTGATATTTAAACAGAGACTTGAATGAAGTCAGAGAGCAAACCGTGAAATGTATCCAAGGGAAAAACAGACCTAGCAGAGGGACTGGTAGGTGCAAAACCCCTTGCTGAGGACTGCAGGGTGTGCTCTGCTTGTTTGAGAATAAAAATGGTGACTAGGACACATATTGAGGAGAGAGTTATAGAAATGAGGTTGGTGGGCGCCTATGGACTGTGAAGTGTGGATCCAGCTAGGCGCGGTAAGGACTTCGCATCATCTGAGTACTTGGGAAGTCAGTAGATGATTGAGAGTAGGGGATTGAAAGGCTGTTCTGCTAGTGAGTAGACTAGAGAGAGGAAGAACAGAAGCAGGCTGGCGAGCTAAGAGCGTATGACAGTGATCCAAGTCAGGTTATGATGGCATTGTGGACCCAGGTAGTGGCTGTGGGTGGGGAAAAGTGGTCACATTTTAATTTTAGACCTGTGGTTTGGCTGTGGGGCATGGGAGAGAGGTGACAAACATTATTTCGATTTTTTTTTATGGAGAAAAGATATATTTAGAATTAGCCAGCCAGACTCAGTTTAGATGATCCCAATATTGTTGGCAACATCCGATTTCAAAGTTTTGGCCTAAGCTGTTGGCCGAATGGCTTACTAAGTTGTACTGGTAGTAGATATGATTTCTTAGGGAGAAAAAAGGTGGTCTTGTTTTGGAGTGCTAATTGACACATGTTAAGTTTAGATGCCTTTAGAAATTTTGGTGGAAATGTCAGAGAACTAACAGAGAGATGTCGAAATAGCAGATGTAAAATTGGCAGTCGTGAGCATATCAAGATAGTGTTTAGAACCATAGAATTGGCTAAGTATTTGGCCCTGTTGCACTCCAATACTGAGATGTTTAGACAAGGAAGAGTCATCAACCATTGAAACTAAGGAATAGTAGTCAGCAGTACAGAAGAATGCCTGAGAGACTGTAGTGATCAAGAAGCCAAGGGAGGAAAGTGTTTTTAAAAGGTCAAAGTCATCAACTGTGTCGAGTGCTGTGAGATTAGAGAATTATGTTTGGCAACAATGGAGGACATTGGTTGTCTTGAGGAGTTGTTCTGTGAAGTTTCAAAGAATGAAAACCTGTTAACCTGTTACTTGTAAGTGGGCGCTAACCTAAGGCCCTGCAAAGACATAGAGAATGATATAATAGATTCTGAAGACTCATAAGTGGGAGTGGG
>NW_007247411.1:64225-72118 GCF_000164805.1 Carlito syrichta
GGCATGAAAAATCACCTATCGGGTATAGTATGCACAGGTGGGAGATGTGGATACACTTAAAGCCCAGACTTCTTCGCCACTATACAACGCCATTGTGTGACCAGAAATTATTAGTACCCCCTAAAGCTATTGAAATTAAAAAAAAATTTAATGAAAGCATGTTCATATGAGTTCAAGAGAAAAGAAGGGGTGAAGCTGAGATAGCAAATAGGGACAGTTTATTCCAGGGGTTGTGTTATGAAGCAGCACAGGTAAATAGAGTGGCACTGGTGGGGAGAAGGGTCAAGGGAGTGTGTTTTTGTTTTGCTTTTAATATAGGGGATATTTTACCATATCTGTGTCTAATAAAAATGAAAAAGATGATGGTACAAGAAAAAAAGGAAGTAACTTTAAGAGTTAAGTTTTTAGAAAGGCAAGAGGATTGACCTTAAATTGGAGCTTGAACTATTCATAAAATAAGTTACAATTATAATTATTCTAAACTCTAGTCAGTAATCAAGAAGGGACCTAAAGGTACTTAGAAAGTATAAATCACTGCTTTGAAACACTATAAATTAAATATTGTGCCAGAAAGCCATTTCTAATAATCCTGTTTCTCACAGTAATTCAGGGTCTGCATGAGGCCTGTCTGGGTTTAGATCATGCAACTCAACTTATTCCTGTCTTTGGAAAAGTCAGGGGAAATGGTCAATAAAAATATATAAATAATGAAATTTTATTCCCCCTAAATGTTCACCACAAGGTAGAATATCATCACAAAGTTCTGTTGAAAAGGGTACTTTTTTGTGTCAAACACTGAGGCTAGAAACCCAAATTTATCATTTTTTAAGTTAAAAAACACCATGTGTTTAAATAGAATCTCTAATATTCTAATTGGTGGATATATTAAGGATAGAGGAAGAGTAAGATTCTCTTTTTGAAAATTTTCTTTGTTTCAGTAGCTTTAGGGATATGAATGGTTTTACACTCCCACCAGCAGTGCATTGATGTTCTCTTTTCATCACATCCAAGCCAACATCTATTGTTTTTTGACTTTTTGATAATGGCTATTCTGACTGGTGTCAGGTGGTGTCTCGTGGTTTTAATTTGCGTTTCCCTGATGACTGATGGTGGTGAACTTTTTTTTTTCCATGTTTGCCGGCCATTTGTGTAATTTCTTTTGAGACATGTCATTGCCCACTTTTTAATGGGGTTATTTGTTCTTTCCTTGGCTATGTGTTCTTTGTAGGTTCTGGATATTAGTCAGATGTACAATTTTTGAATATTTTCTCTCATTCTGTAGGTTGCCTGTTTACTCTGTTGCTGCTGCTGCTGCTGCTGATGATGATTTTGCTGCATAGAAGCTTTTCAGTTTAATTAGGTCCCACTTGTTTTTGTTTTTGTTGCATTTGCTTTTGGGGTCTTAGCCATGCATTTTTTGCCTAGGCCGATGTCTAGAAAAGTTTTCCCTTGGTTTTCTTCTAGGATTTTTGTGATTTCTGGTTTGACATTTAGGTCTTTAATTAATCTTGAGTTAATTTTTGTACATGGTGAGAGAGAGGGATGCAGTTTCGTTTTTCTGCATGTAGCTAGCCAGTTTCCCCAGCACCATTTGTTGAACATACAGTCCTTTCTCATTGTATGTTTTTGCCTGCTTTGTCAAAGATAATAAGGCATATTCTGTTTCCAACCAAACAAGACTCTATCTGTTAACTTAATAAAGTTAAATCAGCTAGCAACAATCGGTTTGCTGGAGATGCTGTGGGGCATGAAGTCTTCCTTTGATCCTTTGTGCAGCTTGGATTTCTTCAGTGGGCTGTATGGTGGGAGGGATCTTGAACAGAATGCAGTCAAAAAGTGGGTAATATTTGTAAAATGATACTTGTTGACTTTGATTTAGAGAGTTAGCGGAAAGCCTTCTAAGTATCCATCATGCTGTCAACCGCCTTCATTGAATTCATGGATGTTCCTTTGTCCTAGAATCTGCATTCATTACCAGACCACATGGTTAGATTTGTTCTTTTTAAAAGGTGTGTTGTGACTAAGTTTTTTAAAGCAATGGGAAATGTGTGGCATACTTTAAATTTCATAAGCACTTAAGTTTACTACTAATGTTGCATTTCTTGGGGATATCTCATTAATATGGGTAAGGCTTTATTGGTTTCTTCCTTCTCTGTTTTGTTAATTCAAGATTTGAGTCTTTAGGGGTTTTTTTATTTGTTTATTTGTTGCTTGGTTGGATTTTTGCATTTTTGTCTGATATTTTTATCAGATCTATTTGATATGCAAATAATAACCAACAAAATGGGACCCAAAATACTAGGATTTTAAAAAAATACATTACTTGCAATTCCCTGATAAATACTGAAGGAAAAAAAAAGCTTAGTTTTTAGCATACCTCAGACAAAATTATAAAAGATGACAAGTAGCACTTTCAGAATTTTAAAACTCTTCAGATCTTATTCTCCACATTATACTTGCTATGCCAAGGGTTTGAACAGGAAGAAAATAATAACCTTCTATGGAAAAATTAGGATATTAAGTTTAAGGATAGCAGTAAGCAGAGAGGGAGCCTGCTATATCCTTTATGGAGCTTTTTGCTAGAATGAACGCAGAGGTTCCTATGTGGGTGTTTTTTCCCACAGTACCGTTTAGCACCATCATGTGCTGCTCATAAATTAGTGTGTGGAGAGATTTCCTGCTTCACTTAAAACTGTCATCAAACATATCCCTAGGAAAATATCATCCCATTTCTCTATGGCTCCAGACCTTCTGCTACTCTTGGAATTTATATTTTACAAAATTATAATCTTCATGGGAAATGTAGAAAAAGATTAAAATACCTTGCAGACAAGGTCCTCAGTCATAATCTTATTTCTGTGCCTCAACATCGGATATGGAAATGGTTAAGTAATCTTACCTACCATCCAAGGAAGCTGGATCCATAGTGGCAGGAGGTAAGGCAGGGAGAGATTGTTTATGGTCTGGGAAGCTTTCAGCATTCTAGTAATCTGATGGAGATGAGAAACACCAGGAACATCAGAATTTCTTTATAAATGTGTAATGTGAATACCTTTCTGAGGCACATAGAGCCTAGATATAAAGGTAAAATATGAGAAAGTGAGTTTGTTAAACTGGTAGAAATAGGGAAGACATTTCTGATACGATGGTATTTGAACACAGACCTCAAAGAGCTAAGGTATAACCATGCAGGTAAATCCCTGGGAGAAGCGGGTGTCGGGCAGAGGGAACAGTTAGCACCACCCCCTGAGGCAAAAGAATCTTTGGCGGGTGGGAGGCAAGTGTGAGTGAAGGGAAGTGGACTAGAAGGAGGTGGTCAGAGTAGTCAGAGGGTAGGTGGGTGAGGAGCTAGGGGCTTGGAATCGGGGTAGGGTACCCAGTGTAGGCCTCTGCTGCTGCAGGACACTGACTTCTGTGAGTAAGAGAGATCACTCTGGGTAGCTTTACTGAGACTGGACCGTACAGGGGCTGCCATGGAAGGCCAACAGTTAGGATTTAAGTTTGTGGTTGCCTTTGGGTCTTCAGAATGTCTTCTTCAATTTTTTAATTTTTAATGCATATATCAAGTATATTTGATTCAACTCTTCGTGGAAGCTCAACAATACCATCTGGTTTTCAAAAGAGTGCTGTTTTTATACATTTTTATCTAAAATGATCCATTGTTTGAAGAATGAGAATAAAAATTACCTTATGTTCAACCACATAATCAGTGAACCAAGAGTTTTATTCATACCCAGTCACACGCTGAATTTTATATTCATCAAATGTTCTCCACACATGTGGTAATTATTGTTTAGAAATTATTCATAGGCATTGTTATCATATATAACAAGAATATTGTTTAATTTAAAAACAGTGATCTTACCAAGAATATAAAGAAGGCATGGTCTGGGTAAGAAATCAATTCTCTGATCTCCTTGTTCCTTCAATTTAAAAAATGTTAAGTTACATCTAAAAACAAATCGAAGCCATAATTATATTCATTGAATTCTGTTTTGCTTAGCCCCAGATTTTGAAGTGTTCCCTACAAAATATGGCAAATTAATAAGCCGGGCGTGGTAGTATGCGCCTGTAGTTCCAGCTATTTGAAAGGCTGAGGTAGAAGGATTGCCTGAACTCAGCAGGTCGAGGCTGCAGTGGCCATGAGTGTGCCACTGCAACCCAGCCTGGGCAACAGAGTAAGACTCTGGCTTCAAAAAAAAAAAAAAAAAAAAATATATATATATATATCAAGTTATAACATCATTTTTCTTCTGAATTATAGTAAAATAAACCACTAGCATTTTTATAAATTTATATTTATTTTCAAAGTCACCAATTAAAAAGCAAAAATTGTCAGATTGGGTAGAACAGTGTCCAACTCTAATGACTGTAGGCATCAGGGCATTGAATTTTAAGTGTAAAGACACAAGTGAGTTAAAAGTAAAATGATGGAAAAGCATGTACCGTGTTAATACTGAGCAAAAGGAAACTGGTGTAACTATTATTAACATCAGACAAAATAAGTTTCTCAACCAGGAATATAACTAGAGAAAACAAAGATTGTTTTATAATGATAAAGGGATCAAGTTGTCAGGACATAACAAAACCGAGCTTTTACATACCTAATAATAGTTTCCAAAAAGCTGCTGGAACTTCCAAGATAAATAGATAAGTCTCCAATTAAAGTTGGAGATTTAAGATAATCCTCTCAAAAATCCTGACAGAATATGTAGAAAGAAAATCAGTAAAGATATAAAAGATTTGAACAACACTATTAGCTGTTAACTAACTTAATACTTATAGAACAGTATCCAGTACAGCAGAACACACATTCTTTTTTTTTTGAGTTGGAGTCTCACTCTGTCACCCAGACTGGAGGGCAGTGGCCACTCCCGGCCACCGCAGCCTCGACCTGCCGGGCTCTGGCGATCCTTCCGCCTCAGCCTTCCAAGTAGCCGGAATTGCAGGCATGCGCTACCATGTCACACATTCTTTTTAAGTGCGCACAGAACATTTATGGAGGTAGATCATATTGTGACCATGAAGCTAGACCTAAGAAATTGAATAGGGCTCAAACCAGACAAAGAATTCTCTCTGTCTACAATAGAGTTAAGCTGGAAATCAACAAAAGAAAGATTTATGGAAAATCCTCAAACATTTGAAAATTAAATGCATACTTGTAAATAACCCAGGTATTAAAGAGTATCAAAAAGAAAGTTGGATATTAACTGAATAAAAATCAAAACACAATACGTTAAAATTTGGAAGATGCTGTGAGAAATTAAAATCAATGTAATTGATTGACAGAACATTAATCAATAGAATATTTATAGAGTATGTATTCAGCACACACTTTTTAGTTAAGAAAGAAAAAAACTGTATTAAGATGGTAGTACTCAATATATATGAATAATAAAAGATGAATACAAGTCAACGTTTGACTTCTGCAATAGCACGAACATTTTTTAAAACAGTTCTCTAAAGTTGGTAGGCAAACTCATGAAGTACATAAGGCAAGACATTATTTTTTTTTTTTTTGAGTTGGAGTCTCACTCTGTCGCCCAGACTGGAGTGCAGTGGTCACTCCTGGCCACCGCAGCCTCGACCTCCCGGGCTCTGGCGATCCTTCCGCCTCAACCTTCCGAGTAACCGGAATTACAGGCATGCGCTACCACGTCTGGCTGATTTTTGATTTATTGTAGAGATGAGGTCTCGCTGCCCTGGCGGGTCTCGAACCTGCGGGCTCAGACAATCTACTCACCTCAGCCTCCCAAAGGCGCGGGATTACAGGCTGAGCCACTGAGCACAGCTAAGACATTATTTTTTTAAAGATCATGTAGTTAAAAATGATTAGCACTCCTGAAAACTAGTCTAACTCAATTTTGTTACTTTGAACTCCAAATTTTACATCTCAGTCTCGAAACTCACTAACTTGAAAGAGAGCACTAATTTATTTTGTATTCTCCTGTAATTGATAATGTAATTAGTAAACTAATGAACAATTTTGAATAATAATGACATAAACCCAGGCTGGGGTTTAGGAAAAACTTAGACTCAAATAATGACGAACATCTAGTTGTACACCTACTATTCCTTGAAGGTAGTGCTAGAAATTGTAGCAAGAAATGTCTTATTTGTCTTTAATCATTAATCCTGAAGTTTTAATTTCAGTATATTTCCTGCTAATCTAACTTGTTGGTGAGATGCAGTTTATTAACCTCTGCTCATTTAATGGACTGAGAAACTTGTTATACACAGGGCTGTTAACATGCTAATAACTTTCGATGTTTCGTTATCCCAGTCAAAACAATGACTGGAGGTACTTATGATTTTGGATAAATTAGATTTTAGTTTTGGGTAAATTTATTCTCAGATCTCTAAGTTTCAAATTTATACTAAATAATTTGGAGGAAAAGATGAAGGAATATAAAAGAGATGGGCATCAAGAAGAATGATTGCTTCCATTACTTGTTATTTGCAGTAAACACTTTCACCAAGAAATACAGTTGAACAGAGTAAATGGTGTCAATTTATTAATGCGTTGCATTTTGAATTATACTCGTGCAGTTGCTGTTATACATGAATGAAGATAGACATTATAGGCCAGACCCACAGAAATGATAGATTTTGATATATTTGTTCCCATATTTTTCCTATGTATTCAAATGATGTTTTTATATAATTAGATCTATACTATGTCTTCATTTTTGTTGTTGCTGTTTTTGAGTCGGGGTCTCACCCAAGGCTGGAGTGCACTGGCCCAATTGTAGCTTACCACAGCCTCTAACTCCTGGCTCAGGAGATCCTTCCACCTCAGCCTCCCAAGTAGCTGAGACTACAGGTATGTGCCACCACACCTGGCTTACTTTCTTTTTTTATTTTTTGTAGAGATGTAGTCTCACTATGTTGCCTAGGCTGGTCTCAAACTCCTGGGCTCAAGTATCCTCTCTCCTTGGCCTCCCAAAGTGTTGGGATTAGAGTCATGAGCCTCCACACCTGGCTTTTTTTTTTCATTCTGATGAATATATTAGGTAATAAACATTTTCCAGTGATATTAAATATTCTTCAAATACTAGTCTTCAGTGGCTTTGTAATTTTTTGTTGTACTGATACGCCATAATTTAATGAGCTAGTTTCCATTATAGTTATTCTTTTAATTTCTTATTATAAATAATTTAAAATAAGCAAGCCATATGTAATAATCTCTTAATTATTTTTTAAACTTTACATTTCAAGAAAAGAAATTAGAGAGTAAAAGGATTTGTATGTTTTTAAAGCTTTAAAATGTGACACATTTTATCACATTAGTTTTATAATAAATTGTACCAGTATATACTTCTACCCAGATTCTGTTTATGTTTCATACTTACCAACATTTTGATCATGTTAATTTCTTCCTCTGCTATTCTGTTGCACTGAAAACATGTCTCAGTTTTATATAATAACTATTGAGGATGATCATATATTTATATATTTTTTGTTTCAATAAGCATATAAACAGTTTGTGCTGATGTTATTAACTTGTTTTCATATTTGTGGTAAATGTAATTATTTTCAATTTAGTTTTAGTGGGTTTAACGTGTGTGTGTGTGTGTGTGTGTGTGTGTGTGTGTGTGTGTGTGAGAGAGAGAGAGAGATATGTATAGACTACCTTAAGGACACATGAGAAAACAGAGTGACTGCCTTTGGGGAGGAACAATGGAAAATGTATGGGAAAGATTTACTTTTTTCCTGTATACTCTTTAGTGCTGCTTAATTTTTGAAAAATCTAGTACATGGCCAGGTACAGTGGCTCACACCTATAATCCCAGCACTTTGGGAGGCTGAGGTGAGAGGACTGCCTGGGCCCATGGGTTCAAGACCAACCTGGGCAACTTGGTGAGACCTCATTTCTACAATAAATAAAAAAAA
>NW_007247411.1:72138-77918 GCF_000164805.1 Carlito syrichta
TGTGTGTGTGTGTGTGTGTGTGTGTGTGTGTGTGAGAGAGAGAGAGAGAGAGAGATATTTGTATCATTAACCTTTTTTTCTTTTTTAGGAAAGTCCACCATTCTGTAATCAGATATATAATCTCCTCCCTTCTTTCCTCATGTTAAAAGATTTTCTTTTTTGCTCCATTAATCTGTGGAATAAAATTCTACTCTTGATCCTAAGTAGCATAATTTTAGGTTAGAATGTGAGTAGAATTTTTTTAAGCAATTAACCATTTCCCCCAGAACCATTTAGTGAATAATTTTTTATTCCTTAGTGATCTGTAATGCTACCTTATAATATATTAAATTCTAATTGTTTTTTCTTGATTATCATTAGAGAATGAGGCACAGTTTATTCTTTGTGTCTGGATGCACATTTCATAAATATATGCAAACGCTTTAAAGGAAACTTTTTTCCCTGTGGGGGTATAATTAATATATCTGAACTTACTCCAATCATTTGATTGAATTTTTTCTGATTTTATGCCTTGGGCCCTTTGGGTTTTTCAAAAATTGTTTTTTATGTGTATTTAATTTTGTTACAATAATCATTTAGATTTAATTCTGTATTAAGCCAGTTACATTGCTTATAGCCAATAGTGTTAGCCTTTGACTTCTATGTCCTTAAAAATGTTAGTATTAAGATTTAACAGAGTTTAAAAATTTGTGGTACTATGCTATTTTTAAAAAAGATACAGCCAAGTGTGATGGTTATTGCCTGTAATCCCAGTACTTTGGGAGGCCGAGACGGGAGGATTGCTTGAGCCTGGGAGTTTGAGAACAGCCTGGGCAACATAGCAAGACCTTATCTCTACAAAAAATTTAAAAAAAATTAGAACTGAGTGAGACTCCGACTCAAAAGTAAATAAATAAATTGTAAAATAAGAAAAGATAAGAGGTATCGTATATATTTTCTGAACTCTATCCTATGTAAAAATGATGCCTGCTTGTATTACAATTGACTGATAAGTTAACTAGATAATATTCTTGAGGGAACACCTTTTTCCTTCAAAATTCTGAAGATATTGGTCCAGAATAGTGGAGCTCTCGTGAGATACTATTTATTTATTTATTTTATTTATTTATTTTTTTTGAGTTGGAGTCTCACTCCATCGCCCAGACTGGAGTGCAGTGGCCACTCCCGGCCACTGCAGCTTCGACCTGTCAGGCTCTGGCGATCCTTCCGCCTCAGCCTTCCAAGTAGCTGGAATTACAGGCGCGCACTACCACACCCAGCTAATTTTTTATTTATTGTAAAGATAAGGTCTCACCAAGTTACCCAGGCGGGTCTCAAACCCACGGGCTCAGGCAATTCACTCACCTCAGCCTCCCAAAGGCGTGGGATTACAGGCTGAGCCACCCAGCCCTGCTTATTTATTTCTTATGTAGTTTTCCACTTACTACAATGTTTCACTGTTACTCGTGTATGTCTTATCTTCCCAACTAAATGATAAGCTCTGTGCATTCAGTAAATGCTTCTGAATAAATGAATGTAGTTTGAATTTATAAATTCAACTTCGTAACCAGCATTTTAAAAATAAAATATTACAATACTTTATCACCTTAGAAAATCATTTTATTTACAATATGGGAACTATTAACTGGATAATCTCTATGGTTCCTTCCAGTTTAGAAGTTTTACTGCCTGTGATTCTATGTTTGTTTGTGTATGTGTTTGTGTGTGGCAACCAAGAAATCGCCCAGCCCACTCAATCATTCAGTTCTGTCAGCTACTTATTCGCTTAATCTCCATAATTACATGCGTTATACATCATTTGAAGAATTGTAGGTCTATTGTCTCATACTCATTGGAAAGACTAGAGACTTTATGTTCAGTCTTAAACCTTATCCTATAAAAGTAGCATGGTCCATAACCAAGAGTGAAGTAAAGAAACATTTAATGAAAAATATTTACCAACTAATGTGCTCATAACTTGTTTCAAGCCCAATTAATTTGTGCATATTTCTGCTTATTAAAGATAATGCACTCAGTTCTTTATTTCTGTGTTTATAAATGAGAATAAATGTGGTTTTTAAAAGAAAAATGTGCTTGTTGCTTCACTGTGAAGTTTGCTGTTCAAAGACATTTTACACGTTAAAAGAACCATTGTTATTTAGACTCTGTCTTATCAAATAATACCTTTTCATTAGTGTACCTTTAAGCTTAGTAAATTTACAAGTTATTTCTTCCTGTGGACTAATTAAAATATTTTTACTGAAAGCGCTTTCCTTCTTTGACTAGTTATATTAACTCAGACTTTAGTGAAGTGAAAATCTATTGGCCATACTCTAATTTTTAATTAGTTTGATCTATGTATGCACATCCATTCTGGCAACAACTCTTTTGGGATTATTTGAATTTAAAATTAATTTTAATTAATGAAATAATAGTATGATTAGGAATATTTATTTATTAAATGATTATTTTAAAATAAGTCATAAAATAACAGGAATAAACATAATAAAGAGTCATGTAAGAATTATTTTTTTACTGTGTTTAGCTAATGAAAGATAAATTATCAGACAGATAACATTAAAAATTATTTGCTAAGGAGTAAATATGCTATGTGAAACTTTAGATTATTTAATCGAAAATGAAGACTTTATGAAATGTTATTATTGTAAAGGATAATATCCAAAAGGAATAATTTTACTTTATTAAGGAGGTCTTTTAAAATTTTTCTCTACTAATAAGTAAAATGGTAGGAAGGACAAATGGGAACATATTTAATACAGAATATGAGCACTAAGCAAATGCATTAAAATAGTAATGTAAACACAGTAGCTTTGGAGATTTTAATTTCTTCTATTGTAGACCTGGCTAAGAGATAATAAATGCTGGTAGCTAATAGGGTGTTACAGTACACAAAACATCCTTTCTACAATAGTAATAAATTAAAATAACATAATTTTTCTTAGATGGCTTATGAATTATGCAAAATGAATTACTTAGTATATGATGGTTCTGTAAGTTTTTAGCAGCTGACATACTGTAGTACCATCTCTGTGCACCAGCTGGAATAACAGGCTGGTTCAGAAATCATCAGTAAGCTACCTGTCTCTTAAGCCTATTGGTTCCTACAGGAAGTATCCCAGAGAAATCGCTTCAGGCTGCCTGAGCTTGTTTCCTGGCAGCAAGACCTTTAACCTCCCGGCCTCCGTTTCCCTTTGTGAAACGGGGACATCGATGCTGACGTGCAGGGTCATGGTGCGCGTACATTTGATTAGTACATGGAAAGTGTAGCGTAAGCGTTGCATAGACCACATGCTGCTTCTGTAATTTTTCCCAATGGCAATTTAAAAAATATTTATCATACTTTATGTTGATGTGTATTTCCCCAAATGGAGTATAGGTTGACTTATGACATGGCAAATAAGTAGAAAGTGTTATTTACACACACTTTTTGACCTAGAATTGTTTCTTTTGGACACGACTCTCCATGGTAAGATTTGATTCTGTAAGGGGGCCCGTGCACCGTCAGGCTTGCAGCTGGACCCGCACTCAGCTTGCGTTGCCAAGACCTGGAGACCTGAGGACTCTGGTTGACCCAGATGGTCAGCATCTCCTCGGCACTTCTGAGAGAAGCGCTGGCCCACATCTAACGCCTCAGGCTGGCGTTCACATTTCAGAATTTTTTGTGTGAGCAGATTTTTTCCAACTAATTGTGTGAGCAGATTTTTTCCAACTAAGGTTGTGCAAGGAGGCTTATTTGCAATGAGTGAATATTGCACCAAATTACTATGCCAGACTTTGCAATACAAAGTGAAAATCTTGTTTTCTTCTAGATATTATTTCAAAGCATTTAGAAACCATATAGCTTTCTCATCAAAAATGAATTATGCATAATAATTACCTAATTGATTTATTCATCTTTTAAGTGTATGTGTACTTATATATTTTTCTCCTCTAGAACTGGGTAGATAAAGCTGAAAAACAGACTCTTCTCTCTGATACTCTTAATCTGTCAGAGCTCTTCCATCCAGACACATTTCTTAATGCTCTTCGCCAGGAAACTGCAAGGTAATTAAAATGAAATACTTTACTTATTTGTCCCTGAGGGTAATTATATTGTGCTTAATTCCTATTATACTACCTTTGATTGTCAAGAAATTTATTGAAATACTGATAGTTGTGCTATTTTTTTTACTATACGTGAATTATATAGTTAGCTTTTAGCTTAAAAAATCATTGCCTTTAATTATGATGTATTTTATTGGAATTGAAAAAGATACAATTTAACTTTTATAATTTCAATCATTTATCTAGACTTATGCTGTCCAATATGGAAGACAGAAGTCACATGGAGTTATTTAAATTTTAACTAACTAAAGTAAAGTAAGGTTGACAGTTTAGTTTTCCAGCCACACTAGCCACATTCAAAGTGTGTAATACCTTATGGCTAGTGGCTACCATTTTGGACTCCATGAAATTTGTTTATTTTGCAGAAAATTCTGTTGAACAGTGCTGTCTAGTTTCTTTGATAGAGAGCAGGACTTGATGGTTAATATCAAGCTCTTTTTTATACCACACTCAGATTATCATATCATACATAGGGTTTTATTTTTAACAAGTTAGAATATAATGAAAGAGATGCTACCAAAAATATTCTAAACAAAAAGGAGTTGTTTAGTAACCCGAGGATTTCAATTTGTATTGCCTCAGAATCACATTATAAATGTAAAACTTCAGTTCAGCTAATAAACATTTATTGAACTCCTATCATGTGCCTGCATTTTAGGGTTACAGTCAAAAGAGAAGATATAAAAATGAAAAAAATAAAAAAAAAAAGCTACTACCATTTTGAAGCTTATAACATCAAAAAGGAGACTGATACAATTAACTTTTAAATCTTAGTATAAACTCTAAATTTTAAGATATTGTGCATAATTTAATAGATATTATTTATACATGGTAAATATTCCAGTTTTAGATAAATAGGAATATATCTATCTTTACTCTTTATATTTTAACTCCTACAGATTATTGCCTTGTGACATTTGATACTTTACTTTTACAGGGCAATGGGTCATTCTATGGATAGCCTTAAATTTGTAGCCTCATGGAAAGGTCGACTTCAAGAAGCAAAGCTACAAATTAAGGTACTTGATTAACTTTAGATATTTATCTGAGTCTAAGATGTATCACTAACTGATATAAGAGATTCTAAAATTTGATCTCAAAGTTACTTATCATTATAGTGCAAGGTCAGCAGAGTTAGATTGTATTATCTATGTGAAAAATCAGAGTTAAAACTTAGCATCAAACAACTTGCATTACAAAATACAGAATCTCCTAATGCAAAGATAGGAATCTTAGGGATACAATATTTGAAAGTGTAGCATTTGGTAAAAAATTATACAAATCAGCCGAGCATGGTGGCTCACACCTATAATCCCAGCACTTTGGGAGGCCGAGGTGAGAGGATTGCCTGAGCCCATGGGTTCAAGACGAGCCTGGGCAACTTGGTGAGACCTCATCTCTACAATAAATCAAAACTTTAGCCAGGCATGGTAATGAGTGCCTGTAGTTCCAGCTACCTAGAAGGCTGAGACGGAAGGATCACCTGAGCTCAGCAGGTCGAGGCTGTGGTGACTGTGAGCGTGCCACTGTCCTCCAGCCTGGGTGACAGAGTGAGACTCTAATAAAAAAAAAAAAAATACAAATCATAAAGTTCTTTTAGGTTATCTGTTCTAAAATTCAGTCCCAGCCGGGCTCGGTGGCTCAGCCTGTAATCCCGCGCCTTTGGGAGGCTGAGG
>NW_007247411.1:78028-81257 GCF_000164805.1 Carlito syrichta
AAAAAAAAAAAAAAAAAAAATTCAGTCCCATAAATGTGCAAATTGAGCGCCTCTAATCTGGAAATCTGACATTCCTCACAATTTGAAACTTTTTGAATACCAACATGATGCCACATGCTGTTCAAACGGGTGCCTGAGATAGGGATACCTTTGCTTTCTGATGGCTCAATGTACATGAACTTGGTTTATATACAAAATTATTTAAGATATTTTATCAAATTAACTTCAGGATATGTGTATATGAAACATAAATAAATTTCCTATGTAGACTTGAGTCCCCTTCCGAAGATACCTCATTAGGAAGAAACAAATAATCATGCACACACAACAGTGTTTCCATCAGTGGCAAATGGCACATACTACAGTGTTTCCCTGAGATTATAATGGAGCTAGTGATGCCCTTCGTCCATTGTAACATTGCAGCCCAACACACTGCTTAGGTGTTTGTGGTGATGTTGGTGTAAACAAACCTACTGCATTGCCAGTCATATAAAAATATACCACATAAAAATACATATAGTACATAACACTTGATAATGACTTATTGGTTAATATATTTACTACATGCATTTTATTACTTATTTTAGAGTATATTCCATGTGTGCGTGTGTGTGTGTGTGTGTGTAAAGGTAACTGTAAAACAGCCATGGGCAAGTCCTTCAGGAGGTATCCCAGAAGGCGGCGTTGTTATCACAGGAGATGACAGCTCCACGCGTGTCATGACCCCTGCAGACCTTCCCGAGGGACGAGGTGTGGAGGTGGAAGGCAGGGATATTGATGATCCTGACCCTGTGTGGGCCTAGGCTAGTGTGCATGTTTATGTTGTTGTTTTTAACATAAAGGCTTAAAAAAGAAAAAGAAAAAAACTTTCTAGAATAAGGATATGAAAGTGCTTTTGTGCAGCTGGACAATGTGTTTGTATTTTAAGCTAAGTTATTATAAGTCAAAACATTTAAAAAGTAAAAAGTATAGAGCAAAAACTGCAGCAAGTTAAGGTTAATTATTAAAAAGTAAAAACCGTTTTTATAAGTTTAGCCTGGTGAAGTGTCAGCGTCCATGGGGTCCACAGCAGAGCGCAGTGATGTCCCAGCCCTTCACACTCACTCGCCGTCACTCACCGACTCACCCAGAGCGCCTTCCAGTCCTGCAAGCTCCGTTCCTGGCAACTGCCCACACACGGGGGACCGTTTCTTACCCATCAGGCTCTTTTTACTGTACTTTTTCTGCATATAGTGATGTTGAGATACACAAACACTTTTTGTGTTCCAGCTGCCTGCAGTATTCAGTACAACACGGTGCAGGTTTGTAGCCGAGAGTCACAGCCTGTTCCGTGTAGCCTAGGTGTGTGGTCAGTCATCCCATCTACGTTTGTGTCAGTACACCATGATATTTGCACAATGGTGAAATCGCCTGATGTGCATTTCTCAGAACATTTTCTCTTCATTAAGTAATTCATGACTGTATTCCAAAATGAAGAAAAAAAAGTGAGGTTCAAAACTCTAGGGTTACAAGCATTTAGGATAAGGGATGCGCAGCCCATATAAAATGTAGTATATAAAAAATTGGACCAAATCTTTTCTTTAGGGAGTTTGCAATTTATGAATATGTTAGCTAACCATTAAAAGAAAAGTAAGGCAGCTATGATGATTTATTTCTTTTGTATATAAATTTTCCTTAGCTCTTATTCCTATTAGAATCTTTTACTTTCACAATAGGAGATAATCATTCAGACATCAACAACACTAACTGAAAGGTCTGTTATGGACACGTTCTTCCCAACCATTCCAACCTTCTTCATATCACCAGCCCCTCTTCCGTTGTCATTCTCTGCTAGTCCTCTTTTCTATTTCTTTACAAAGAATCACATAACTTTTTTTTCATTGCTAATATGACACTTTGTATGTTGTGTTATGATTGCCCCTCTACATCCTTCCTGGCGTGTTATGAGACCATAATGTCCTTGAGGACAAAGACGTTGCCTTATTCATCTTCAGATCCCCAGTGTCAAGTCTACATGCGTAGATCACGTGTAATTCAATTTTTGAAATAATGTAACACTATAGCTCTTTAATACAGTGAACCTTATGCAGCTAGCTTTTCAGAAGCTCTGTTGATAAGTTCTAGTTTTCTGGTCAGCAAATTAGTTTTCATACCAGTGCTGCTTTCTAAGATATTATGGTCATTGTCTGTCTTATGCCCCTGCAGTGTAAGCCCATAAGAGTAGTCGTTTCTTTTTCAGTTTTGTCATATCTCAGAAGTCTCAAACAATAGTTTTATAAACACTCAATTAAGCCACTTTTGAGTGGATGAGCTGAGGGCCTATGGCAGGAGAGCCACTGCAGTGGGTGCTCTTAGCACCGGCTAGGATGGTAGAGTATGCCAGAAAGGTGATCATCAACAGTGAGCTGCGTCTTCCACCTTGGGCTCTCTAGGTTGCTATAGCAGAGGAATTAGACAGTGCTCTTTCATCCCTTCGCACTTATTTGTTTTTTTTTACTTTTGTTTTCTTTTTTTGAGACGAGGTTTTGCCCTGTTGCCCAGGCCGAATTCAAATTCCTGGGCTCAAGTGATGCTCTTGCCTCAGCCTCCCAAGTAGCTGGGACCGCAGTTGCACATCACCATGTCCAGCTTATTTTTATTGTATTAAACCTCAACCTCTAGCCCATGAGAAGTACCTAAGCTTTTAGTGGTCATTCACTGTTGCCCAACTGTCAGGAGAGGGAGGGAACATAAGACATGTATGTATATGCAGCTTGCACAAATGTGTGTAAGCCATTTACCTGGTTGTGTGGTCTCTGGGAGCTGTGAACCATGCATGTAGAGTGTAGCATCATTATAGATATACAAGGATAAAAAGCGAGACAAGCCATTTTCATTCTATGTCAAGTTGTATTCATATTTTCAGAACTGTGTTGTCCTTGTTCTTGCAAAATGGGAATAAAGTTATCCACAACCAGAAAATCCCAAGCTTATGTAATTGTTTTGTAGATGGGAGGTGGGGGGAGAAGGCTGGCTATTAGTAAAACAAGACTCGAGTTGTTTTTTTAGCCAAAAAAAGAGTTATGTGATCTTAAACACATAAATATATATATAAATATATATATGAAAAATCTGAATGTAACATACATATTCAAATTATACATATGACTAAGTTTTATTTAGGTAATACTTGTTTCTTAATTAGAAATGAAAAGTATATATATATTTTTTTCTTTTTTTTTTTTTTTTT
>NW_007247411.1:81277-92117 GCF_000164805.1 Carlito syrichta
TGGGCTCAGGCAATCCACTCACCTCAGCCTCCCAAAGGCGTGGGATTACAGGCTGAGCCACCGAGCCCGGCATGAAAAGTATATTTTAATTTAAAGTTCCCTATACCCAATAAAGCAAAATTATTTTTTTTCATTTGGGACTCATTAAAAGATATTGTATTGTTAAAAATTAAAATTGTCGTATATGTATATGATACATATGATATAGGTTTGGTATAAGGGCCAGAAAGTAATTGCCATTTTTGTTAGCAATAAATTTCCACATATATTTACAAACTGATTTTAAAACCCATCTCTGTACTTGAGATTTAAGATAATTTAACAAAATATTTCCTCTCTGGTTCATCCATGTGAACTATAAAAGCACATTTCCTACCTTTCTTCCCTTCTTCATGGAAGAAGTCTTTGTAGGCGCCTTATTATTAGCAAAATCAGTAAGTTAAGTGGTCCATTTAGGCTCCTTTTAAGTATGTTTTTCAACAAAGAAATTGTTTCAATAAGAGAACTTTGGATTTGAATTATACTTGAATTTTACTGTCACTTCAGAATTTAATTAACTTCGTTTTTAGAAAAATCTCTATCACTGTAGATTGAATTCAACTAGTGAGGTAATAGTTCTCCAAACCAATCAATCTTAAATCCTCTAGACCTACTTAGAGAACATGTGTGTATATTGATTTCCAGTTCTTGAATGTGTCCTTCTAAAATTTCCTAACTACTGTTCTGGATTTATGATTTGTTAAACACACTTACAGAACTTGGTCCAAGGAATTACATACAGCAAGAGCCCGTCCAGCCTGCCTGTGCCATCTGGGAAGCCCCAGGCTGGGAGGGGGTTGCCCTGGCAACGCTTCCCTTGCTATGGGGCCACCTGTGGCTAGTGGGGAGCATATTGGACAGAGGCTCCAGACAGAGATGTTCATTCCTAGGGATAGTTTAAATATCCTTCAAAATTTGTTTCAGTCATGTTTAATATTTTCTATTATTAAACATTTTAAACAAATACAGCAGAGAGCAGCCAAATGAATCTGTATATTCAAAGGTTTTAAGACTTAGAAACATTTTTTCTTTTTCTCTGTATTATGTTTACTAAAGCAAGTTTCAGGCATCATTTTATTTTATCCTTCTGTAGTTCTAAATGCATTTCTAAAAAAAGTCAATATTTTCTTAAATACAATGTATTATCACAAATATCAAAATTGCCAACTATTGAAATCATTTACTATTCAGCCCATAACAATATTTACCACTTTGTCTCAAAAAGAACTCCCTGATGGGTTGTTTGAATTGGAGTCTAAATAAGATGCCCGGCCGCAGAGTGGTGGCTCAAGCCTGTACTCCCAGCACTTTGGGAGGCCGAGGTGAGAGGAATGCCTGAGCTCACAGGTTTGAGACCAGCCTAGGCAACATGGTGAGACCTTGTCTCTATAATAAATCTCAATATTAACCGGGCATGGTAACGCTCGCCTGTAGTTCCGGCTACTTGGAAAGCTGAGGCAGAAGAATCCCCTGAGCCCAGCAGGTCCAGGCTGCAATGACCAGGAGCATGCCACTGCGCTCCAGCCTGGGCGACAGAGTGAGACTCTAACTCAAAAAAAAAAAAAAAAAAAAATGCCCACATTGTATTTGGTTATTAGATGCCTTAAGTCTTTTTACATCTAGATCAGATTCTCTTTTTATTTTTTACCAGTGGTTATTACAGAAATTGTGTTACTTGTTCTATAGAACGATGTATGTTCTGTATTCATCTGTCTGCTTCCTTATTACATTACTTAACTTTTGCTCCTCTGTTCCTCATTTCTGGTAAATGGAAGTTAGTTCAAGAGGTCTAATTAGATTCTGTTGAGCATGACAAAAGGACTTCCCAGGTGGCACTGTGACACCATGAGAATACCCCCTTACAACCAGTCAGAATGGCCATTATGAAAAAATCAGAAAATAGATATTGGCATGTATGCAGTGAAAAGGGAACACTTATGCACTGTTTGTGGGAATGTAAATTAGTATAACCTCTCTGAAAAACAGCATGGAGGTTTCTCCAAGAACTAAAAGGAGATCTGCATTTGATCTAGCGATCCCAGTATTGGGTGTCGACCCAAAGGATAAGAGGTCATTATATAAACAAAGGCAATTGCATGCATGTTTATAGCATCACAGTTCACAATTGCACAGAAGTGGAATCAGCCTAAATAACCATCAGCTGATCAGTGGACAATGAAAATGTGATGTGTACAATATATATAAGTACTATTCAGCCATAAGGAAGAATAAAAGTATGTCTTTGGCAGCAACTTGGATGCAATTGGAGGCCACTATCCCAAGTGAAGTAATGCAGGAATGGAAAACCAGAGACCACTTGTTCTCACTTGTGAGTGGGAGCTATGCTAAGGGTCCACAAAGACATAGAGAATGGTATAATGGTCATCAGAGAACTGGGAGGGGGAGAATGGGAATGGGGGAGGGATAAAAAATCACCTGTCAGGTACAGTGTGCACAGGTGGGGGTGCTGGGTACACGCAAGGTTCAGACTTCACCACTGCACAGTGCGTCTGTGTAACCAATAACCATTTGTACCCCTAAAGCCATTGAAAAAAAGAAGCTAAAAGAATGAACACTTTCAAAGAAGAAACATGAAAATATTAGCTAGAAAACTACATTTTTGCTTTCAAAGCTTCTTAAATTTGTACTAAGATTATCTTAGAGAAAGATATTGACTTTTTTATTCTTCTTTCAGATCAGTATTGCATGTCAAGAATTTTTTTCTTTAAACTTTCTGAACTTTGTACTATTCTTTAAAAGATATGAGAATTCCAAGCTGGGAGCACATTTGTAAGATATTTGCTAAAAGTGAGAATTCACTCTAAAGGAATTTAGGAACACTGGTCCAGGTCTAACCAACTTTACTCTCAAATAAAATACCATCATCTGTACCCCACAAAATCATAATAAAAAATATTGATTAAAAAAAAAAATCAGGGTTAAGATATTGAGAGCTAACTTTCTGGAGCAGCAGAAAAAATATACACGGATAAATTTTCGTTGTCGTCTTGGAAAAAAGTTGGAAGTCACAAATGAGAACGATCTATAAATTTGAGGACTTTTGGTTAAAATATTGAGTTGTTGTTTCAATGAATGCAAATTTTATGTTAAAATGCATGAAAACCCATTTGCTTCACAGGCACTATTTTATTAGTAGTTAAGCCTACAAAATTGCTTCTAAGGTAATATCATAAGAGAATATTAATAATAAAATTGTTTTTCAATACATTAAAATCTGAGAATACCCAAAAGCCTGAACTCTTCTGTTTTTGCCAAATTTTAAATTATTACTCATATTACAAATAAAAAAATTGAAGAGAAAAAAAAATACCATCATCTTTGTTTTCGAAGTATTTGGAATACATAGGCTCAATGGGAAGGCTTGCCTTTGTTCTTAAGATACAATACAGTGACCCCTGACATTTCAGATTTTAATACATATTTTAATGACATATGTTTCCATGGCAGATCAGTGGCTTACTACTGGAAGGATGCAGTTTTGATGGGAACCGACTTTCTGAAAATCAGCTTGATTCTCCTAGCGTGTCATCAGTTCCACCCTGTTTTATGGGCTGGATTCCTCAGGTAACACATTTTTTAATAGGCACAAGTTGTAATTTCTTCCATTCGGTTTTAGATTTTAATCCTTTTTAAGATGATATTTTTATCTTTTTCAATAAGATGTTCTTGGTGCATGTATTTTGTGTTTGCTTTCTAATCTTACCTGCATTTGAGCAAATTTGCGGTCAAAATATTTTATCCTCTAATTTTTAAGATGTACAGGCATTTTAAAAACCTTCATTTTGTTATAGAAAGAATAGCATAGTCTTAATTTCTAGAGGGTTTATAGCCTAGTAGGAAAAAAGCCTTTAAAGACGATACGAGCTCCCCTGTACTGCATTCCTCTTATTTTCAGCAAGGTGCTGAAGGTACTTTGTGGACTTCACCTCAGCGACTCCTCAAACAACTGTGCGAGGCAGATGTTGTCATTCCCATTTTAAAACAAGGAGCTGTGCTTACACAGGCCTGAGGACCTCTCTCAGTTAGGCACACAGGAGGTGACAGAATCAAGGTGTTCCTACACGTCTAGCTTTATATCATGCCATGTCATGCTGCTAAGCATGAGTGAATGAAAAAAGAATCTTGACAAAGGCTAATTTGGTTAATTTTTCCCTTTTAAAACCTTCAGTTATTGAAAAAACTTTCAACAGTCAGGCTTGGGACATACATGCCTTTTAAATAGGACAGAATTGTAAATGAAGCACATAACTTTTTCTTAGTGAAGTTTAAGAATGCAAGCATGAATAAACTTTAAAGTTTTGATCCTGCATCTAATATGCAACAAACTTTTTCATGTATTACTCACTACAAGAAAATAAGCTTTCTTACTGGAAAACTGTGCATTTAATTTTTTCAGTTATTGTAATTCTCTTTATAAAATGAAAATCAAAAGCATTAGAATATTTAAGAAAAAAACTAATAAAGCCATAGCGTAATTGGCAGTTATCGCCAAGACAGCTACAAAAGTATCCTCTGACTCAAAAGAGCATCCATTTCTGTGAAATTCCCTATTTTTCTTCCATATCAGCTTATTTTCTCCAAAATTAGAGTAACTATCAGATGAAAAAGAGAGAAGAGGTTGAAGAATCTCTGTTTTACTTCAGTCTTGCTATTAATTCCTAAAATCAACTTCTACCAAAAAGTTGGTAAATTATGGATTTACACATATTTTGACCTTAGGTGTGTAAACCAAACTGAATATTTTATACAAAAGTTAAAGTTGGTATTTGCCAAGTGTTGTAAATATCACATAGAAATTTGTTTAGGATAAAGAGATAAATTCTGCTAATTTTCTGGAAAATAAAATCTATATAATGACCTTGATGAGAGGGGAAAAAGTAGGGCAAGTACAAACTGGTTCACTTAAGAAACCCCAGCAACAAAAATAGAACATGGAGAGTAACTGATTGGGAATAAATTAGAATAAAATGGCCTGAAGCAAAAACCTATGTAGCTGAGCACGCGATGCTGTGTGGACAAAGCCGGCTGCTACTGGGTTGTGTGAAAAGCACTGTGACTTTGCAAGACTAGAACTTTAGACCTTCGCGATATTTTACTTCATGTATCATTTCTACCCAGTTTTATTTGTCATACTTTTAATAAGTCAGGATTAAAATGAAAAGCTAAAAAATATTTAACTTGAAAGATAGCTCATGTAAAGAGAGGTAAAATAAATCGGGTATTTATCCTATAAAAGAGGACTAAAGGGTCCTGTGCATTTTTTACTTTTTTATGGAGGTATTTTCTCCGGGCATTTGCACGTCTATATGATGTGAAACGGAAGATCTCTCGGTGCTCCCTCTTTCCTCCGCCTCCCTCTTTCCTCCTCCTCTTGCAGTGAACCTCCTCCTGCCTTCCAGAATGCCACTCCATATCAGCTAAGGAGAAAAGAGTGTGAGACTTGACTGCAGAGTGTTTCAGAACACAAGACCTTGGCGTGCCGCTGGTGCTCATCCCAGCCCCAGCTCCCAAGCTTGGGTGACCTTAGGGGACCTAGGAAAATTACTAAACTCCTGAGCCAGATTCCCCACCTGGAAAAGGAGATTGTGATGCTTCTGCAGGGCCCTGTGGAGGGTTAACTCTTGTTCCAGTGTGTGTAAAGTGACTAGCACAGTGCTTCACACGTGGCCAGTCTCTCTCATCCTCTTGTCAACACTCTAAAATGTGTTAGTATGATACTTATTGTATCTCCTAATGTCTTTGTAGTGTACCAACGCTTTCCCTCTTTAGTCAGCCTTTGTTGGGTTTTTATAGATCAGATGTTCAATGCTGAACCCTGGGATTATAGAGAAACACAGATTTCTCCCATAGAGTCTTCAGTTACTTGGAGACGCAAATAAAGAAAGAAACTTACCATTCAGAATTATAAGTGTAATCATAGAGGTTTCTGTAAAGCGCCGTGGCAGATGAGGGCGGCCTCAACTCGACCATGTGTGAACGGATGACCTCACAGGGAGAGGTGGCAGCTTCTCTTGAAAGACGCCTTCTAAAAAGGTAGGGGCTGAAGCATTCCAGATAGAAGGGGGAGCACATGTAAACGTGTGGAGGTAGGAGAGAACTCAGGTTATTCTGGAAGCTGCAAGTAGAGTCATCAGGAGTGCCTGGTTCACGTAGAAGAGTGGGAAGATGTGGTCAGAAAGGAAAGAAAGGGTCAGTCTGAGAAGCTGGCAGCGTGCCGAGGAGTGGAGACCACCTTATGGCTAGTAGAATGCCGGTAAGAATAGGAAGGAAGCATCTTGCTACTGAAATATGTTTTTAAAATGACTAGAGATTCTTGACAGAGCAGTCTTTCAAGGTATTCATTGGTGGCAAGTAGTTTTCTCTCCTGTTTCGCGAGATTCATTTTTCCAGATTTGCGTTACTAAATTGTGCTACTTATGCATGCATACATTGAAGCTCTGATTTCCTAATGTCTCCTGTTCTAAAAAAGAACAGGTCATTGACCTGATTCATAAACATTCAGAAAGCATGGTGTAGAATAAGTTGGACTCTGCATAAACTGACAAACAGATCATTAGAAAGACTCAAGACAGATGGTATTTCTACTTGGGGACTGATTCTACATAAATAATGCATTTTGTTATATGTAAATCAGGTTAAGATTTAGGAATGTTAGGAATGAATGATTTTTCAAAGGGGCCTACAGATTTATGTCAAGAATCAGAAGTGTCAAAACAGTAGTTTTGTTTATGTGGGGGGGGGACAGGACTGGAAAGCATAATAGAAATTTCATGTAATGCTCACTTAGGCTTATAGGTAGAATGTTTGCCTTAATATTCTGTGAAGGAAAAATATTTTCTTCTGTCATCGCCTCATCTAAGATATATAGTAGGTGCTCAAAAACTGATTTTTTTCCTAATTGATGTGAATATTAGTAAAGAAAAGGCAGTCCAAAGGATTAGAGATATGTGGATAAATAATACTTATATTTGAGTTCTTTAATTTTACACTTAGATGTCCCCTCTGAGAGGACATCATAAATCTAGCAAACCACTCAGATGTCCTCTCTCAGGGGACATAAAGAGACTGCTGGTGATTATACAGGACAAAATTCTACAAGTGCAAACTTTTCAAAATGTATGTTTCCCATTCAAATTACACAAAACAAATAAAGAGATGGAATAAATCCTGAGATATAGTTAATTGATCAGTTGAGAAGTGGTTTTCAGGAATCACAAGTACGTCCCTCCACACCTTCTTCGAACAATAGACTGGACAATAAGTTACATATTGTTAATGTGAGAGGAAGAAAACAAGACTGCATTGTGTGCTGAAACACCAGGTGGAAGGCGTCCAGCAAATTGCTTTTGCACGACACGTATCAGTGAACCTGCAATGTATGACAGCGACTTTCATATTACCACATGTTGGAAAAATATAAGATAAAAAATTTTGATTTTTTGTCATAGATAAGTTCCTCCATGTCCAAAATTCTATTATAAGTCATATATTGTGACAATAAAATGATTGGTTCCAGTGCTGTGCTACTTAATACAAAGCAATTCTTTTTTACTATTTCATGAAAACAGTGCAGTGCAGTTGCAAGTAGAGGTGATCTGTGATATGTGTCCGAGTACAGAGGGTTAACACATCTTGTGACTCTTTTGCCCTCTCATGAGGTGGGCACGTGCCGTTTGTCCTTTTGTGACAGGGAAACTGATACTCAGCAGCCTACACAGAGTCAGGAGCTTCTAGAAAGTATTCCAGGGCCTGAAAATGGCTGATTTCCATGAATGCCGTTGTCTTCTATTTCAAAAAGGAACAGAATGACAGAGGCTTTGGGTGATCATATTCAAGTGCCAAAATGTTCTTTAAACTGTACTACCTGTGGCAATTTTGCCACTTCTTATCTAAGTTACCCTGGGTAGAGTCTCTATGGGTTTCTGATTTCTCACTTATAATCTTCTAAAATACATCTAGTTTTTCTCTTAAATTCCATTCCAACTCTAAAGAATAACAACAATTAATAAATTGAATAAAATCACAAATTCAGTTGGAACATTAATCTAAAATTTGAATTGGAAATGTCATTATTAGCTCATGATGTTTTTCTTTAAAAAATACGTTATTTCTAAGTTCCAGTCACTAAAAAATCCTAGAATGAGAATGATCGATTATCCCTAGCACCCAAAAAAGAACCAAGGCATCAAAGCTCAGCAACCAACTTGGAAAGTTCTCTCTGAGCAAAAACTGACAGTAAGATAGTAACTGCATTACACTGAAGCACACTAAATCTGTCTAAATCCACCAATTCGTAGTGCTATTTTAAAGAACAGAACACAGTAACCTTTCTGTAGTGGTCAATAAGATTAAAACAGATCAAGAAGACAAGAAGTTTCACTTGGGAAAAAAAGAGGTAATTATTGATCACCTTTGTGTATACTAAGAAACAAAATTCATTATTTCGACAACAAATAAAAAGAAATTAGATAGCATTTATCTAGCCTTTCCTAAATCATTTGTACCTCATGATGATAAAGAAATTGATAAGTAGAAGTTTTCTACTTACGATATATTCCTGCCTGGAAATGAAGAAGGAATGATAGAATGAGATTATCATTTTTTAATCCCAAATGAAAAATGATCATCTGTGGCCTCTATTATCTCAAAAAAGAGTGATAGTAGACAGTATATGCTTCTCAATAGAAATATTCAATACCACTTATGCAGTGTTTTTTTCCCAAAATTGAATCTGAGGTCACCTCTAAATCAAGTGTACAAGCCTACAAAGAACAGAGGAACATGATACCATGGAATGTAACCACAAAACTCAGAATGTGGGAGACTCTTTGGTATTGTTTTTTCAGCAAACAGATTGCTAAGAAAAAAGGAAAAACAGATTTCGGAAACTTAAGAGACATATCAACACTGCAAAATGTGGGCATTGCGTGGATTCTAACAAAAAACCTCTTTGAAACATTATGGAATAATAAGAATGGATATATGAATGAGAATGGATTATATTAAGGAATCATTAATTTTCTCATGCATAATAATTATATTATGGTTATAAATATTTTATTTATAGAGTTATATGCAAATATTTATAGATGGAATTTTCTAATTATAGGATATGGATCAAAATACCCTAGTATTTGGGCTTGGGGAAGATTATAAATGAAACAAGATTGGCCACAAGTTGATTATTGTTAATATTATTATATTCATTTTATTTCATAAGACAATGTTAAATAAAACTATTATTTGGAAGGTTTTGTGTTTGTTTCTTTGGCTGTCTTATAATCTGCTTCAAAATAGTATATCGCTGTATTTTTTCACACTGTTTTTCACAGGGTGCCTACGGGCCGTATTCTCCTGAGGAGTGCATCTCCTTGCCTGTGTGCACGAGTGCCGAGCGGGAGCGTGTGGTGACCAATATTGATGTTCCCTGCGGGGGCAACCAAGACCAGTGGATCCAGTGTGGAGCGGCTCTGTTCCTAAAAAACCTGTAGGATCTAACGACAACAAGTCTGTCTTAACACAATGGAACATTTATTGTTTAAGCTTTAAAGAAAATGTGGTCAGTCTATATTGCTGATTAGTTCAGAACATTAGCATGTGGTTACTTTATGTTGTTAATCTGTTAGGTTTTCATTTTGAGGTGTAATATAAACACTGTACATCTTTTAAAGTAATAATTTAATGGAGTTCATGTTAAAATGTAGTATTTCTTTGAAAACATTAAATATTTTTATGAGACAGCTCACTTTTCTGGTAGTTCAAAAATCTCGGTAAGAGATTTAAAATGGTGTATGAAAGTGATCAATAATAAATATTTTGACTATCATTTTTGTGTCATAATTATTTAATACAATATAAGATTAGTAATAATTGTTTTCAGTCTTCCAGTGGTTTTAAATGTATATAAATACTCTCTTTTTAGACATTGAGGAAGGTATTATATTTTAAAGTTACAATGAATGCATGGCATAAAGATATGATTAATATAATCATACTATATTAATTGTACATAATATATTATATAATTATTGTCATTAACAAATTACTTGTGTAATTATAAATGATATAAGTAGTATCTTAAGGATATCAAGAAGATGAATGGTTCAGATGAGACAGAATAGTGGAAGGATAAATTCTGGTTATTAAACATTCAGCCTTTTTGTATTTTATAATTCTTTATAGAAGCTACTACTTTAGCTTCTGCAAGATTCCCTGAAACCAAAGGAGCCCAAAATACTGTTCAGTCAAATGTAGACATTTTAGCACCTGCAAAGTTTTTCCAGCTCTGCCCTTGCAACAAACAGACTCTAAGAGTTGAGCCTGCATTTCTGATAATTGTTTATAGCAAGAGATTCATGTCATCACAGATAAGTACTTAGAAGAGAAACAAAAGAGAAAATGAAAGAAAAGAGAATATAAAACAATATGAGAATACAGTAATAGTATCACAAAGTAATTGTAAAGAAATGGGAAATAATTGCCCAGAAACCAGGATCTCAATTTCATAAAAAAAGAATAATCAAATGGTAGAATGTTATGATCTCCCACATATGAGACTTTTCCCATCTCTTCCTGACATCAAAAGCCTGTAATGGTGACTGGAAGCTTAAATGTCTTTTATTTTCTGAGTTTGAAACGTTTGAGCCACGCGAATGGGATTCAGAAGTCACGTGGGTTTTCGTGTGCGCCGTGGGTGTCCGCCTGGGTCCACCCGGAACGTGCCGCGAGCCGGGAGCTGGACTGAGCCAGCGGCGAGCAGCCAGCACCTCGGGCTCGGCCC
>NW_007247411.1:92289-98855 GCF_000164805.1 Carlito syrichta
CAGCGGGAGGGGCCTCGCCCTCCCCCGAAGACGCTCGGAGGGGCCCTGCCCCGCCCTGCGTGCGGGCGTCCAGGCGCGAGTCTGGCGTCGCGCGGCCGGTGGCGTTTAGCGAGACTCAAGCACTTAACAACGCGTCAGGGGCGTTTGCCCTCTGGGAGCGTGCGTCACGAACGGGGAAGCGTCGTCAGGCCAGAGCCAAGCACGCGGGGCCCGTTAGGCACGCGCCGGGCCTGCGCTCAGCGGTGGAGTGCGGCGCTCCCGGAAACGCGCCCGCGGCGCCCTGGTCCCTGCCGAGCCTGCCTGCCTGCAGCGGAGCCCGAGTGTTGCGCGAGCGGCCACGCAGGCTCTTCTGTGTCCTCGGTAGTACAGGTAACAGCAAAATCGGGTGGGACTGGAGTGGTAGAAAAGAGGGATTTCTCTCTAGAGCAGGATGATACACGGGAGAGGCAATGTTAGACCCCCGAGCTCTGAAGAATGGGTTCGGCCAGCAAAGGGAAGGACGTTTCAGACGCTGCGAGCGGCCTAAGGAGTGCGGCACCTGCCGTCTCTTGGCAACTGTAAGAAGCCTGGTGGACCGGAAAGGGTACGGAAGGGTGGAATGTGGAACGGCAGGTGGCAGGCCATTAGCCTGAAAGGGTCCACTGTTTTTCAGAGCTTTGAATACCACACAAGAGTTTAGGTTTTTTTTTAAAAAGCATCAATTATGAAATATCAGAAGACTTAAGAAGCGTGGCAGCATCTTAAAATCGCAATTTTTAACTTAAGCACTAAGTCCATTATGTAGATTTTGTCTTATTTAAATACTCCCCTGTTTAGTTATCGTGACTAGCTTGTTGCCTAGAGCTTATAAAATACTTCGTATATCTTATCACTTAATTTTCTAAACTCAAAGGAGATGTCTTCTCACTTCACAGATGAGGAGGTTGAGGCCTAGAAGTTACATGACTTGCTCAAGATTATCTACATGGTATGTTTACATTTTGTGTACTTTTATTTGTTGAGGTAGGAAAAGCAGCAAAAACAAACAGCCCCCCAAATCTCAGTCCCTCAACACATAGAAGGTCATTTCTTGCTCAAGTAAACAGTCCAGAGTAGGTGTTCAGTATTAAGGGTCAGTTCTCCATGTAATCACAGGAAGAGATTGATGTCAGTCCCACCATCTTAAACTCACGGCTTCAAGGCCTGGCTTTGACATCCCAATCAGCTGGAAAGGGAAGCTCATGGAGGAATTCATGTGGAAGGTTTTGTGGGTCTTGTCTAGAAATGTCACACATCGTTTATGTTGACATGCCCTTTGAGAGAACTTACACGGCTCCAGCTAATTTCCAGGGTGCTGGGAAATGTAGTCAGCTGGGTGCTCGAAGAAGGGAGACGTGGAGCGGCTATCCCATCTCCACACCTCAAAAAGTTGGAATTCCCTACAGAAGTGCATTCGGTGCAGCGGCATAAAACTGCTTAAAAAAGAATAAAGAGGACAACCCTTTCGGGTCCCCTCCCACTGTGGGAGCTTTTCTGTCCTCTCAATAAATCCTACTTTCAAAAAAAGCAGCAGCGTAGGTCTTTCATTGATCTTCAGACACCCAACCTCAGGCTTGTAAATTTTAGCACTTACATTCCGCAAAATAACCCCAAGACAGATAATGGGCAGATTCCAGAAATACAAAGACAGTTAACACAGTCTTGCTCTTGAAAGGTTTAAGAGCTGGCAGTCCAGTGAAACAGGTAAAACCGGTCTCTTCACCTTCAGTTTTTTTATCTGATATTACTATTGCTATATCAGCTTTTCTTTTTGGTAACTCTACTTTTTTCTAATTGGAGAAATAATACATAAAAAGAAAATACACAGAGAGAAAAAGTTTCGTAGGATGAAATAAGAGTTCTAAAGCACAGCAGCCAAGGGGTGCGGGATTCTAGGGGAAAGACTGATGAATTCTACCCGCTGTACATGTCATTTAATCACAGATTATCAATAGCAGACTCCTTTTTTTTTAAATACTTACTTTGAAAATACGTTGCAAAGGATAGCAGATACACGTATTGCCCTCCCCAGATGAACACATATTAGCATGTTGTGGTTTTTGCTTTGGATTTTTAAAAGAAATTTCAAATTTTTATATTTCTGATTGTACTTATTTGGGCTTTCTCTTGGTCATTCTGGCTAGGGGTCCATCAATCTTGTTCATTCTTTCAAAGAACCAACTTTCTGTTGTTGAAGTTTTCTATGATATTTTTGTCTTCTATGTTCCGTATTTGGGCTCTTGTTTTGGTGATTCGGATTCTTCTGCTAAAGTTAGGGTTTTGGTAGTCTTCTCTTTCCAGCTTCCTTAGGTGATTTGTTAGGCTCTCAACTTCTGATCCTTCCATTTTCTTGATGGATGCTCATAGAGATATAAATTCCTCTCTTAGAACTGATTTCATGGCATCCCAGAGGTTTTGGTAAGATGTTTCTTCATTATCATTTGTTTCCAGGAATCTTTTCATTTCTGCTTTGGTTTCAGTGTTGACCCAGTAGTTGTTCAGCATCATGCTGTTGAGTGTCCATGTCTTTGTGGGCTTTGGGGAAATTTTGTTGGTGTTGATATTTATTTTTATTCCACTGTGGTCTGAGAAGGTGCATGGCAATATTTCAGCCCATAGAATTTGTTTATGCTTGATTTATGGCCAAGGAAGTGATTGATTTTGGAGTACGTTCCATGTGGCGATGAGTAGAATGTATATTCTGTGGTTTTAAAATCATTTCAAAATCAGTGCAAGTTCTCACATTCTATTCTGCACAACTATTTTCATCTCTTCCTCCTCAGAAACATCCACTAACACACGTTTGTTGTTTACACATTCCATACTTTTAATATTATGGCAAAATATAGAGCCACAAAGCAATAGGGAATTTTTGCTTTTTGGATAAAGAGTAGCCACTCCTAAAGCTTCAAGCAGACACACTATTTGAACAAATTTGCAGTCAAATATTTTGGAATCTCAATCACTTAGATCTCCAGGAATCACAGATGTCGGAATGACTCAAAACAAAATACAACACAGCTAGGTCTTTCTTCAATCCAGTATGATGATTTTCCAAATAAGAATCCCAGTGAGCCAGGAATTGAAGGGAACTTCTTTTCACACATAAAGGTAACTATGAATAATCTATCGCAAAGATAATTTTTAATGACGAAACAGGATTCACTGGAAAATGAGCAAAGCAAAGCTCATCACTCCGGTCCAACATTGCTTTGAGGTCCTGGCCGGCACAGAATGACAGGGAAACGGCAGAAGAATTGAAAGGGTAAAAACAAATGGAAGAAATACCATACGTTCAGACAGAAGAAACATTAGCACTCACATGCTCCTCCGTCAGCCCTCAGGTTATCTTTCCATTTATGCAGTCCTCTCACACATGCACACACACAAATAAAAATGTAAAGGGCAAAAACTGAAGTTTAACTCCTTGTGTTAAATGTTCCTAAACAAGAGGGGCTTTCATATTTTAATATTTTATTCTGAGACATTCTGCTATAATTCCTGAAATCAATGTAGAGACTGATATAAAAAAATAATATTAATAAAATTCACTCCAGCCACTTGGGGGAGCTTCTTCCATTTTGCCAAAATAAAGTTTGGATGATTTATTAATTCCCACCATCTTGGGAAGACATGAGCCCAAAGGAAGTGCTGTCAGCATGATAACTACAGAACACGCAAAGATTAAGACTTAGACCTTTGAGAGACACAAAAAAATAGAAGGCAAAGCACTACTATAGGAAGACTGAACTGAAAAAAGTCAGCCATTTCAGCTCGTGTTTGACTCTCTTACTCATTAAGCATCTTAAGAGCAAGAAGCATAATTTTGATGTTCATGACACTTGCGTGTGTTGGAGAGCAATACACATTTATTGAATCAGTGACTAAAAAGTGTTCTCATATCACCATCAGCTCTGTCTCCACATGATTTTAGATTTTTCCCCACATCAAACCCAGCCTCAAAAAAATTAGTGTTTTCCATCATGGGGGATAGCCGAAGAAGCGCCTGTCCAAAGGTTCCTACAGAAATCCGAAAGAGAAATTCCAAAAATACCTGGGCAAGGATGGCATCGTGAGACTGTGCCTCCAAGTGATCCCTCTGAAGAAAGCAACTCCTTTGGTTGTACAGTCTTTGAATCAAAAACTTTCAGAACTGAAAAGGATCTTAGAGATTGGCTGGCTGGGCTTTTGTTTGTTTTTGTCATGCCTTTTTAAATGCTCACTGTGCCTTGTGAGCTTGAGATTTTTAACAGTTTAGCTAGGAGAAAACTCAATTATCTGAGAAATTTTCATGGAGGTGGATTTCATGCCAGACAATTAGGGAATCCATAGTATAAGGAGTGGAGGTCTACACATCAGACTCCAAAAACTCAAAACAATTCTCCTTCGTACATCTGAAACTCTTCCACAAATTTCTCACTGAAAAATAAATGTACTCCATGTGGTTTCTCTCACCCATGCCAGCTCCGGTGTGTCTCCCTTTCTTTCCTCTCTTCTTTCTCTAATAAACATTGTTTTGAAAAAAAGAAAAGAAAAAATAGAAAAAGAAATGTATTCCAATAGTTATTAATGAAAGGACAGGAAAAAATCAAGCTAATCTGAGGGAGAAAAAAGTAAGCTTTTTGAAAAAGAACTGCCTTTACCTACATTGATATTTTCCACACATGTAAACGTGGCTATCAGCATATTTTTACAAAAGAAGAGGGGAAAAGAATTATCAACCAAAATATTATACTATAACCATTATAAATTCTAGTATGTTTTGCCTAAGTTTATCGTTCCCCTCTCTTTCAATTCCTAATCACCATTTCAGAAGAGATGAAGGCAATAGAAACTGAATAAGGTAAAAGCAGGCAAGAAGGTAGAATGTGTTAAGATTCAACACAATGAAGTCTTCAGTGTCTCCTTGTTTTTGGACGTGAATTGCTTAGTAATTAACAAAGTAAGAACAAAGAACAGAAGTTTGAGTTCTGTGGGAAGATCACAAGGCAATGAACATACCAACTGAAATCATATAGAAAAATTAATGGAATGAAATTAAAGCCTAAACACAAATTTTGATGATTTATTAAAGTCAATGACACCCATATGTTATAAGAACTAGATTCATTTCTACTTGAAATTAATCTTTTCAGAGAATGAACTTTTCACCAATCCTTTGTATTATTTTTGTTTATTTCAATTTCCTGATCTTTAACAAAGCAGACAAAAACAAACATGGGAGAAAGGACACCCTATTCAACACATGGTGTTGGAAAAATTGGATAACTCCATGTAGAGGAATGAAACTGGATCCCTATCTCTAATCATGTACAAAAATTAAAAAATTAAAAGAAATTTTAGGAAAACTTAAAAATTAATTTAATCAACATGAGTTAAAGACTTAAATGTAAGACCTGGAACCATAAAAATATTGGTGGAAAAAACTCTTCTGGACATTGGTCTAGGCACAGAATTTACGGCTAAGACCCCCAAAAGCAAATGCAGCAAAACCAAAAATAAATAAATACAAGGAGGGATCCAAAAAAAAAAATTTTTTTTGGAGAGCAGGACCCTTGTAATACCAACTTCCCCTACTAGGTGTGTGTTCTAGGAAGTAACCGACATCAGTGCAACACTTATCATTTTTGTGAGAATCTGCATTTAGTTTTCAGTTAACTTTTTTGGAGAGTCTTTCAACACATTTTCCCATTTCATGATGGGTAATTTACAAGCACACCTGCCAACACCATGCTGAACACAGCTTTTGACCTCAAACAGCATGACCCCATTCCTCACCCTCCCTATTCACCTGATCACACCCCAAGTGACTTTTTTTGTTTCCCCAGATTAAAAAAGTTCTCAAGGGAAACATTTTGTCAGTGTGAAAGAGATGAAACAAAAGCATGGCAGAAGCACTAAATGGCATCAAAATTGATGAGTTAAAAAAAACTGTTTTGAGCAGTGGAAAAAGCATTTCAATAGGTGTGTTGCATCATATGGAAAGTCCTTTGAAGGTGACTGAGGTTTAAACACGTAAGGATAAATATACAATTTTTTATAAATAAATTCCAAGGTTTTTTGGGTCTCCCGTAAATGGGACTTAACTAACAAAACAAAAGTTTTGCACAACTAAAGAAATAACAGAATAAATAGGCATTCTACAGAATAGGAGCAGATATTCACCAACTATACATCCAACAAAAGACTAATATCCAAGATATATTATGAGCTCAAACAAATCAGCAAGAAAAACACAAATAATCCCATTAAAAAGGGGACAGATGTCATGAGCAGACATCTCTCAGAAGAAGATATACAAATGTACAACAAATGCTCAACGTCATTAATCATCAATGAAATGCAACCTATCCCCATGCACAAAGGTTAACTCCAAATGGATCAGAGACCTAAATTTAAAACCTCAAACCATAAGAACCTTAGAAAATGAAGGAAATACCCTCATGGAAATCGGAACTGGCATCCAATTCCTGAACAAAACCCGAAACCCACAAGTCATAAGAGAGAAGATAGACAAGTGGGACCTTATTAAACTGACAAGCTTCTGG
>NW_007247411.1:99209-116405 GCF_000164805.1 Carlito syrichta
ATCAACCTCCCATATGACCCCGCAATCCCCCTCCTGGGAATATACCCTGAAGAACTCAAATCACTCTAGAAAAAAGATACCTGCACACGTATGTTTATGCAGCATTGTTCACAACAGCAAGAACCTGGAAACAACCATGCTGCCCATCAAAAGAGGACTGGATTTTTAAAATGTGGTACATATACATGATGGAATACTACGCAGCCATAAAAAAGAACAAAATCGTGAATTTCGCAGCAACCTGGATGGAACTAGAGTCTATAATACTGAGTGACCTCTCACAGAAACAAAGATCTGAGTATCACATGTTCTCACTCATATAATGGACCTTGAACACCCAATGTAATACTATAAGAAAATGACTGATGGTATTGGGAAACTATGGGGGGGAGGGGGATGGGATTAGCAGTAGCAAATATCTGTCTGGGGAAGGGGAAACACCTCTTATCAACAGGGTGCCTGAATGAAATGTAATTGTGCACCTAACCCTTAACTGTACCCCACAAAACCATAATAAAAAATATTGATAAAATTAAAAAAAAACAAAAACAAATCAAAACCACCATGAGATACCACCTTACACCAGTCAGAATGGCCATTATATTAAAAAAAAAGATGTTGGTGTGAATGCCATGCAAAGGAAACACTTATACAGTGTTTGTGGGAATGTAAATTAGTACAACCTCTATGGAAACAGCATGGATACTTATCAAAGAACTAAAGGCAGGTCTACCATTCAATCCAGCAATCCCACTACTTAGTATCTACCCAAAGGAAAAGAGGTCATTATACAAAAAAGATACCTGCACTCACATGTTTATCTATTTATTGCAGCAAAACTCACAATTGCATAGATGTGGAATCAACCTGAATTCCTACTGTTAGGTGAATAAATATGTGCGTGGATACACACACACATCATGGAATACTACTCAGCCATAAAGTAGAACAAAAGGATGTCTTTTGCCACAACTTGGATGGAATTGGAGGCCATTAATCCTAAGTGAAGTAACTCAGGATTGGAAAACCAAATACTGCATATTCTCACTTATAAGAGGCAGCTAAACTAAGGGTCCACAGAGATGGTATAAAGGACATTGGAGACTCAGAAGGCGGTGGGTGGAAAGGAAGGGAGGGATGAAGAATCGCAGATGCCTTGCCTGGACCTGGTAGACTCTGGACTTCATTTACACCAAAGAGATTTCACAACCTTAGAGGGATGGATAAATGTCGGCTCGCTGGTAGGGTGGACAAACAGGATTGACTGCCCTCAGACAGTCCCTCCAAAACATGGACTAAATCCTAGTGTGCCAACTGAACTAGAAACTAAGTTGGAGGCACTTTCAACCTGGGGTCTCTGATTGATGCAGGTCCCACCTGGCGGGAAAGGCAAACCCTGTAAGCAAAGCCGTCTCTCCTGGAACACTGTGTGCACCTTTGGGACCGCTCTTTTTATGTGGACGCCAGACATCTACCTGCCTCTCTCCCCAAAACTTTCACCTTATAGGTAGTCATGGGAGAGTTGCAAGTGTTTAAAGAAGTGTCACCAGTAGATTATTTGTTTAGACAACGGTAGAGCTCTCTCCGAAATGAATCTACCTGTGGCTACTTGGTGGAGGTTTCCAGAAAGACACCTGCTTTGTTATTTTATTTTATTTTAGAGATGTGGGGGTACCATTAAAGTTGATTGCACAAGTAGGTTGCATGCAGGTGAAGTTTGGGCCTCCAACTGGCCCTCACTTCCCCTGGCTTAGATCCAGGTACCCTTTGGATCGTTACATGCCCCCTCCGCCCCTGGCAGTGCCCAGTGACTGCTGATCCCTCCCTTGTGCTCACATGACTAGGGTTCAGGGTCCACTTATTAGTGAGACTATGCAGTATTCAGTTCTTTGTTTCTGTGATAGATCACTGAGTATGATGGTCTCTAACTCCATTCAGTTTGCTGAAAAGTCCATGATTTTGTCCTTTGTGGCTGCATAGTATTCCATCATGTATATGTGCCACGTTCTCTTTATCCAGTTCACTTTTTTTTTGTTTTTTCGAGTTGGAGCCTCACTCTGTCCCCCAGGCTGGAATGCAGTGGCAAGCTCATGGCCACTGCAGCCTCAACCTGCTGGGCTTAGGCGATCCTTCCACCTCAGCTTTCTAAGCAGCTGGAACTACAGGCACACACCACCAAGTCCAGCTAATTTTTTGATTTGGTGTAGAGACAGGGTCTCGCCAAGTTGACCAGACTGTTCTTGAGCCCCTGTGCTCAGACAATCCTCTTGCTTCCACCTCCTAAAATGCTGGAATTACAGGCATGAATCACCATGCCCGGCCCTATCCCGTCTACTTTTGATGGACAGTGGGGTTGGTTCCATGTTTTTGCTATTATGAATAGTGTAGCTATAAACGTGTGTGTGCAGGTATCTTTTTTGTAGAACAATTTATGTTCCTCCGGGTATATTCCCAGGAGAGGTATTGCTGGATTATATGGAATGTCAATTTTTAGTTCTTTTAGGAATCACCACACTGCTTTCTATGGAGGTTGAACTAGTCTTCACTTCTACCAATAGTGTGGAAGCATTGCCTTTTCTGCACACCCTCACCAGCATGTGTTGTTTTTTGATTTATTAATGATGGCCAACGTTACTGAAGTTAGGTAGTTTCTCAGTGTGGTTTTGCTTTGCATTTCTCTGATGACAAGTGAGGCTGAGCAAATGGTGCTGGGAAAACCGGCTGACCACCTGCAGAAGAAAGAAACAGGACCCCTCCCTATCGCCATATACAAAAATCAACTCCAAATGGATCAAAAACCTGACTGCAAAACCTCAAACTTTAAGAATCCTAGAAGAAAACATAAGAAACCCTCTTATGCACATTGGAGAAGGCAACCAATTCTTGATCAAATCCCCTAAAGTAAATGCCATAAAAGATAAGGTAGAAAAGGGGGACCTCATCAAACAGAAAAACTTTTGCACAGGAAAAGAAACCATCAAGAGAGTAAAGAGACAACCCAAAGAGTGGGAAAAAAATATTTGTTATTGACGTATCTGACAAAGAGCGAATATCCAGGATCTCCAAAGAACTCAAATGAGTTGAAGGGAAAAAAGCAAAAAGTCCTATCAAAAAGTGGGCAAAGGACATGAGTAGACACTTTTCAAAAGAAGATATACGAGCAGCCAACGGATACATGAACAAGTGCTTCATTATTGATTTGACCCTCGAGGGCAACTTTCCCTGGATTAGAATTCACCCAATTCACAGAGGTGGTATGAAATTTGTTCTAGAGTTTAGCTGAAGTGATCAGTGATGGTATCATTCCTGGAAGACATTAAGGTCAGCCCACCTCATGTCCATGGTTGTGTGGTTATCTTTGTGTCTCTGAGATAACCATCTCTGGGATAAATTGTACGTGGTCATAATAGGATAATTTAAAAAGAAAATACTTATAATGAAATTTTAGTGAAAAAAATATGAAGTATTTTATACAATGTAATATACGTATATGTAACATATCTTAAGTTAGAAAGTGATACTTTAAAATATTAAATGGTGATTATCTCTAGGTAGAAAGATGATAGGTAATTTTGATTTTATTTTGGGGAATCTTTACATTTTTCAATGTTTTAATGAGAATGTATTACTTTCATCCAAACAAAACATCAGTTTTAAAAACATTATAGTAAATGTAAACTTAGAATACATCAAAGCTTTTCACATTTCATGATAATTCTCTTCAGAGTTTCTTTTTGTTTTGTTTTGTTTTGAGCCAAGGTCTCATTCTGTCACCTGGCTGAAGTACAGTGACAATCACAACAATCACAGCTCACAGTTGCCTTAACTTCCTGGGTTCAGGCAGTCCTTCCACCTCAGCATTCAAGTAGCTAACTGGGAGTACATGCCACACCACCATACTTGGGTAATTTTTTAATTTTTGTTTTGTTTTGTTTTTGTAGAGACACGGTCGCTATGTTGCCCAGGCTGGCCTCAAACACCTAGACTCGAGCAGTCTGCCTGCCTTGGCCTCCCAAAGTGCTGGGAATACAGGCATCAGCCACCGTGCCTAGCCAGAGTTTCTTTATATGCAAGGTTTCCTAGGTATTTATAGCATGAGTTGCTATCGAAGAAGTTAATTTAACTCAACTCTTTATAACCTCAAGTACGGATTTATTGGCATTAATGTAGAATAGACGTGTGATAGAATTATTTTAGATCAAAAGCAAACATGGCATTGCATGTTCGGATTCTGATTGCATTTAGCTGCTCTCAGAAATGTCTGCAACTTCAAAGTTCAATGTCTGTAATAATGAGAAAAGTGCTGAGTCAAATCTTTCACAGAGGCGCGAGCCCTGGGTAGTATTTAGGCCACCAGGCTGCTGGTCTTAGACTAACCACATGACTTCTGCTAAGCTCGCTGGTCCTTCTGAGCTTAGTTTTCTTCGTCTATAAAAATGTGGATTATAATTTCCATTTCAAAGTTTGATATGCAGAGCAAATGAAATGCCATCTGATAACATTTTATGAATGAGTACAATTTAAATTGAAGGTATCATCTTGGGACTGGATGTAAATTTAAGCACTAAGATTTTTAAAAATCATAAATCAGTTTTATGTAAATCACTAACTATTTAAAAATAAACATTTAAGCCGAGAATCTTTTGATTATAATGTTCTAAAGCCTTCCATGTGCTGGTTTATTTATAATTATGTTTCTGGTGTTCAAGGTCCACTTTGTTTTCACAAAATGAACTATATACATTTCAATCAAAAGCTGCCATTTACAGAATTTTGTCCAAAACTAGTATACTGTATATGACCAATAATAATAACAACAATAAAGGCTTGTATAACATTTATTGCACACTAGGGATTGCTACAAGTATTTGACTGGCAGATAGAGACACATTTAGCGTCACACACTTTTTGACACCCATTTCGTGGATGAAGAAACTAAGACTCAAGTTAAGTGACCTGCTTATTTATTAACCAGTGAAGTGGCAGGAAAGAAAACTCACTCTTCCCACCTGACTCCCAGGAAAGAACAAAGTCAGCAAGGTGAATGACTGAGCATGTGTCATCTTGGAACTGAGTGCGTTAAAAGCAACATGCAGGGACAGAAAATGCAGAACCACATGTTGATCAGAACCACATCGGATCAATATTTGTCAGATGAAGATCAGAACCACATCTTCATCTGACAAATATTTGCTACAGCAGGGCTTCGGGCAAGAAGATAAAACGGATCGGCAGTGCTGGTCAAAAGACATGTTACATTATGTATTTTGAAGAGTCACCTCCCTAAAACTTCGGAAGAGAACATGGGGAGAAATGCTTTGAATTGTGAACATGGCTCTCAGAACTGTCAGCCTCGGCTTCCTTGACTGCAAACACCGAGTGCTCTCTGCCTGCACCAGAACTGCTCTCGGCGCCTTGAGGGCTCCCAGACACGGTCTCCGTCTCCACTTTATTACTCACAAGGAACACTGTGAAATATTTCCAACAGACAGACAGGTGGAGTATCTAAACACAGTATAAGGAATAACAGAATGAACACCCGCACCCAGCAGGCAGCTTAAGAAAGAAAACTTGACCAACACAACTTAAACTGCCTCCTGAATTTTCATCATCTCACAGCCCATTCTCCACCCAGAGGCCATTACCCTGATTTGGTTTTGTAAAATTCCCTTGGTCTGATGGTCACCTATGTGTCAACTCAGTCAGGTTAGGAGATACTCAGACAGCTGGTAAAACTGTTACTTCTGGATTTGTCTGTGAGGGTGTTTCTGGAGGAGGTTTACATTTGAATCAGTAAACAGATAAAGAAGATCTGCTTTTGCCAAGGTGGGTGGCCCTCCTCCAACTCACTGAGGGTTCTCTCTGGCCCACAAGGGCAGAGGAAGGGCAAATTGTCTCTCGTCTACAGCCGGACTTATCATCTCCTGCTGTGACACTGGTCTCCCTTCCCCGGTTTTTGTTCTCAGATGGAATTCTACCACTGCCTTTCTTGGTTCTCCAACTTGCCAGTGTCATATTGTGGGACTTCTTGACCTACATAATTGCTTGCCTACTCACGATAATCCTTGCTTATGTTTCGCTTTCTCTATATATCCTACTGGTTCTGTTTCTCTAGAGAACCCTAATACACCTGGGAGTTTCTTCATGTTTTTCCGAATATGACTAAATCCCTAAACCACATTTCTTCTGCTTGATTTGACAAATATTTGCAACCAATCTTGAACTGGCCATTGCATGCATACAGTTTTTTTATGTAAAGATGCCTAATTGCATGTATTTTGTGAGCTTTCTTCCTTACGAACATATAAATTGACTATACCTTACGTATTCAGTTTCCTCTTGATGAACATTTTTACATTTTCTGGGGTTTTTTGCTACTACAAATTATGCCACTATAAACATTCTTCGTAAGTCTCCTGATGTGTGTTCATAAGACTTCCTCTAGGGTGTACACCTAGTAGTAAAATTGCTGAGTCTCCTGTAGGAAAACCGTCAACTTAACTAGATAATACCAAATTATTTTCCAAATGAATACATGAGTTAGCATAGACAAAGCAGTTGCAAGAGTACCTTGCACGAGTAAGCACTATGTTATAATTATATTAAGATCATTATAATTATTGTGGCTGAACTAATTTATAGCCTCACCTACAGTGTATATGAATTCTTGTCATTATGTGTTCTCGTCAATACCTAGCATTTCTGCAAATCTGGGTTGCAAAATGGCATTATATTTAATTTGCATTTTCCCAGTTATAAAGTTAAGCAATTTTTTATACTTACTGTTCATTTGTGATGTTTTAATCTGTGAAATGTTATTTTTATCCTCTGTCCAGTTTTTTCCTGTGAGTTCTCTTTTCTTTCGGATTATTAGGAATTAAATATTTGTATTGTTAGGAATTAAATATACTTGTAGACATTGATGCATTGTCAATTATATACTTTTAAAAATACATACTCTCAGCTTGTGACTTGTCATTTCATGTTTTCGTGTTGCTTTTTTTTTGAGTTGGAGTCTCACTCTGTCACCCAGACTGAAGTGCAGTGGCCGCTCCCGGCCACCACAGCCTCGAACTGCTGGGCTCCGGCGATCCTTCCGCCTCAGCCTTCCGAGTAGCTGGAACTACAGGCACGCGCTACCACGCCCGGCTAATTTTTTGATTTATTGTAGAGATGAGGTCTCGCCAAGTTGCCCAGGCGGGTCTCGAACCCGTGGGCTCAGGCAGTCCACTCACCTCAGCCTCCCAAAGGCGCGGGATTACGGGCTGAGCCACTGGGCCTGGCTACGTGTTGCCTTTTGATGAATAAGAGTTTTTAACTCAAACACAGTTGAGTTTCAGTTTTTCTTCTACCGGTTGGGTTTCTCTAGCAAGAGGTTATTAAGATATGTAACATATTTTCCTTGCAGATTTAAAGTTTTGATTTTTGTTAGAATGACCCCAAATAGCAACCTTAAGTCAGGCAAAGCTATGTGAAAATTCAAAATTCAGTCTCATGTTATTTTTTATATCTGTACAATTTATAGGATCCTAAGAAAATGGAAGAATATAAGAGTTCCTTTCTGAAGGTGCTTTAAGGAATCGCTCCCAAACAAGCCTTTTCTCTCTGTCCATATACCACAGCAATCACAGACAACTTCTGGGACCAAATGTGGAGGTTTCTCCCCACCACCAAGCCGCAGACACCTGCTGGGTGTCCTCTAATTCAGTTTCAATGCCGTCTTCGTGGAGGTAGTGTCAGATCCCACAGCATGAGGTCTCAGTCCAAGACTGCCCCTCCACTTCCAGCTGGAGGTTGCAAGTCCATACCTCCAGAACTTCTGGCCGGTGGATTTTCCAGTTGGGTTTCTCATAAACCCCTCTGCGGAAGTGACTCGCAAAACTCAGGCAAACACGTTTACCAGTTTATTAGAGCGCATACTGCAAAGGAATACAGGTGATCAGACGCATAGGGTGAGGTATGGGGGAAGGGGGTGGAGCTTCCATGCCTTTCCTGGGTGCCACCCTGCTGAAACCTCCATGTGTCCAACTATCCAGAAGCTCTCTGAACCTAGTTCTCTTGGTTTTCATGGAAACGTCATGTTGTCAGCACTCCTTCCCTCAGTGTATAGAGACGCTCTCTGGGGAGGGCTTATGAGCCACTATTAGAAAGGCAGGGAAGACCAGAGACCTGCCTTGGGGAAGGTGAGAGGAAGGAAGGAAAAGGTGTAAGAGATTTTGTTTCTAGGCCTGCCCTGAGACCTAACACACCCAGGAAGTAGCAAAAGACTCTAATGAGGGATATGGGGGTTATGAACCAGGAACTGTGAGTGAAAACCATTACCTACAGCATAACACCACAGAAGGATAAATCAAACTTTCCTTTCTATTCTCACGCTCAACACAGAACACTTCTGTGACCAGATGTGGGGTTTTCTCTACACACAAGCAACTCTTCAGTGCACCCACTAGGTGGGTCCTGCAACCCAATCCAATTCTGACACTATCTACCTTGAGATGGTCTATGGCAGATGACACAGGTTGAGGGCTCAGTCCCACAAGACTGCCCTCACCTCAGGCACCAGTCTCAAGCCCCAGGTTGTGACCTGTGCTTCTGACCACCAGCTGTACGTTGGGGTTCCTGTGGACCCCCTTGGCCTTGATAGTTTGCTAGGACAGCTCACGGAACTCAGGGAAACACTTTACTTACATTTACCAGCTTATTATAAAGGACGCAGAGGGACAGCTGGTTGAAGAGGAGGATGGGGCAAGGTATGCACTGAATGTTCACCCCCTCTGATGAGCCACTCTGCCAGCATCTCCAGCGTTCAACAAACCAGAAGCTCACCAAATCTTGTTCAAGAGTGTTTACAGAGTTTGATGTTGAAGGACTGAGAGGTTCAGACCTCTAACTGCTAATCACGTTGTCTTTCCGGTGACTGGCTTTATCCTGAGGCTATTTAGACACACCACCCTAGTCACTGATCACTAAATCACTTAATTAGCATAAGCCAACCTGTGATCTGAAAGGGACTCAGGGATAACAAAAGACCAAAAGATGCTCCCATCATTCAAGAAATCCCAAGGGCTTTAGGTGCTTTGTGACAAGAGCCTGGAACAAACACCAAATATATTTCATGTTATATCGACATTCATATGACCAATATTATAATATTTCATATTAGATGTAACCACACCATTAATTTCTGCTAAAGAAGAAATAAAAACTCTAAGACAAAGTGAGTTTTCAGCAGAATTTTAACTGCCAGGCAAGTAATTTTATACTGAAGGGGAGCACATATTATTTATTTTTATTTTTGTTTTTATTTTCATTTTTTTGAGTTGGAGTCTCACTCCGTCGCCCAGGCTAGAGTGCAGTGGCATGCTCATGGCCACCCCAGGGTCGACCTGCTGGGCTCTGGCGATCCTTCTGCCTCAGCCTTCCAAGTAGCCAGAACTACAGGCAGGCACTACCATGCCCAGTTAATTGTTGATGTAGAGACGAGGTCTCGCCAAATTGCCTGGGTGGGTCTCGAACCCATGGTCTAAGACAATCCACTCACCTTGGCCACCCAAAGTGCTGGGATTACAGGCTGAGCCATTGAGCCTGGCCTCATTTCTTCTTAAACTCTCATAAATTCTTAGTCAAGACACCACCCCCAGCCCTGAAAACAAAAGTCATATTAACAAGAGAAAAACTAGCATATTAACATATTCATGATCGGCAAATTTTTCACTTTCCTAATACTGATTGCAGGTCAAAATAAAACAAATCTGAAGCTGGTTGCTGCAAATGTCTGTCGTTAAGCACAAGTGAAATGGTCTTTTCTAAATTGTCACCTTTTTCACAATATGGCTGATAGTTACACACATAGCTCTCATTTGCCTCACATATCACTCTGACTAGCATTCCATACTTTGTATTTTTATTTGGATTATAAGCTGAATATATATTATGCAGAAACAGAATTTGCAAAGATGTAAATTCACATCAGCAGCAACTAGGAACAGAATTTGGAATGATGTAAATTCACAACAGCGATTGCGAATGAGTTAACATGTGAGGCACTCATCACGTGGGAGATGCCTCAATTAAAAAAAACTTAGGATTCTGGCTTAAATATTATTTTTATCAAAAAGCCATAAATTCTATAACGAAAAGACAAAGGAGAGTGCAGTTTCAGTCTTTTCAAAGGTGGAAAAATGTGGGAAGATAGTAAATCTGCTCCCAGATTCCTCTGGTGCCTCCTGGTAGGCCCCACTACTAGGCAAACAGAGGCTGAGGTAGACAGAGTGCTCCTCTGTGTTTAATTCTCAATATTTGGGGGAAAAATATTTTTATTTCCTTCAATACAAACACATTGGGGATGCTTCTATGTTGATAGACCTTGGGGGAAGATCACTGGTGCATGGCTTTTAAAGCCCTAAACCATAAACACCTTCAGGTTCAAATTAGGCTTGGACTAGAGGGTTATGTGTGGAAGGTATGGTGGGATCACAGGCTTTGCATAACTGCACATTTACCAAGTCTGTTTTGCTACTTATTCTAGTCCCTTCTCTGAGAAAGAATTGCTTGATTTCCTGACTGATAACAATCTTGCCAAACATATATATGTTAAAGTGTCTATAGACACTTATCTTTTTGCTAAGCACAAGATTTTTTAGTTAAACAGTCTTTGTTGATATCTACAGAACACACATTTACATATTTTAAGAGTCACCAATTTCAACTAATCATCATTAAATGGAAAATGACTATGTCTGGGATGGGGACAGTGGGTCATGCCTGTGATCTCAGCACTTTCAGAGAATGAGGCAGCAAGATTGCTTGAGGCCAGATGTTCTAGACAAACCTGAGCAACATTGCTAGACACTTGTCTCTACAAAAAAACATGTAAAAAGTTAACTGGTCATGGTGAACATACCAGCAGTCTTAGCTACTTGGAAGGTTGAGGCAGGAGGGTGGATTGAGCCCAGGAATTCGAGGTTACAGTGAGCTGTGATCATGCCACTGTACCTTAGCCTGGGCAACATAGTGAGACCCTGTCTCAAGGGTCAAATGTCTTTATCAAGTTCAAAGATTTTTTAGAGTTATGTTGGAAATATCTGTAACTATGTTATCTCAGAGCCAAATAAAGAAAAGTACAGAAGAAAAGTTCATCCTTGATGAAAATAGATGCGAAAACCCTCAACAAAATATCAGCAAACTGAATTCAACAGCACATTAAAAAAATCCACCACAATCAAATGAGTTTTATCCCAGGGATGCAAGGATGGTTCAACATACACAAGTCAATAAACATAATCCACCACATAAAAGAAAATAAAAACAAAAGCATATGATCATTTCACTAGATGCAGAAAAAGCATTTGATAAAGTCCAGCATCACTTCATGATAAAAACCCTCAGCAAAATAGGCATAGAAGGAATATTCCTCCAAATAGCAAAAGCCATATATGACAAAGCTCCAGCCAATATCATCCTGTACAGAGAAAAGTTGAACACATTACCCCTCAGTACTGGAACAAAGCAAGGATGCCCCCTTTGATCACTCCCATTCAGCATGGAATTTCTAGCCAGAAGAATTGGGCTATAGAAAGAAATAAAGAGTATCCATGTTGGAATAGAAGAACTCAAGCTATCTCTATATGCCAACAATATGATCTTATACATAGAGAATCCTAAGGACTTCTCCAAAAGACTCTTGGACTTAATAAATGAATTCAGTCAAGTTTCAGGATACAAAACCTACACACACACATCAGTACTGATAGCGAACAAGCTGAGAATCAAATCAAGAACTCAATTCCATTTACAGTGGCAGTCAAAAATCTAAAATTTCTAGGAATATATTTAACCAAAAAGGTGAAAGATCTCTACAAGGAGAACTACAAAACACTAATGAAAGGCATTGTAGAAGACACAAACAAACGGACAGCCATTTCATGCTCATGGACTGGAAGAATCAACTTTTAAAAAATGACCATAATATCCAAAGTAATCTACTGATTCAGTGCAATTCCTATTAAACTGCCAATGTCATTTTTTTACAGAATTAGAAAAACAATTCTAAAATTCATATGGAACCAAAAGAGAACCAGAATAGGCAAAGCAATCATAAGCAAAAAGAACACAAAAAAAGAGGCATCACATTTCTTGATTTCAAATTATTCTACAAGGCTGTACCAACTAAAACAGCATGGTACTTGTACAAGAGCAGACTCATGACTAATGGGACAGATTAAAAAATCCGATAATAAACCCAAATGTCTACAAGCAACTGATCTTTGAGAAAGCAACAAAACCATACACTGGGGAAAGAATACTCCCTATTCAACGAATGGTGCTGGGAAAATTGTATAGTTATATGCAGAAAAAAATGAAACTTGATCCCTATCTATTCTCATATACAAAAATGAACTGAAGATGAGTTTATTAAAGACTAAAATGTCAGGCCTGAACCATAAAAACCCTAGAAGGAAAACTCTTCTGGACATTTGCCTAGGCAAAGAATTTATTGCTGAAACCCCAAAAGCAAATGCAACTAAAACAAAAATAAATAAGAGGGACTAAGTGAAACTAAAAAGCTTCTGTACAGCAAAATAAATAATCAACAAAAGAAATAGGTAACCTACAGAATAGAAGAAGATATTTGCAAACTATACGTCTGATAAAAGACCAATATCCAGAATCTGCAAAGAACTCAAACAAATCAGCAAGAAAAAAACCCAAATAATCTCATTAAAAAGTGGACAAATTACATGAATAGATATCTCCCAAAAGAAGATATGCAAATGGACAGCAAACATATGAAAAAATGCTCAACATCGCTTATCATCAGGGAAATTCAAATTAAACCCACATTGAGACACCACTTTACACAAGTCAGAAGGGCCATTATTAATTTTTTTAAAAAATGGATGCAGATGCAGCGAAAAGAGAATGCTTACACAGTGTGGGAGTGTAAGTTAGTACAACTTCTATGGAAATCAGTATGGAGATTTCTCAAAGAATTCAAAGTAGATCTACCATTTGATCCAACAATCTCACTACTAGATATCTACTCAAAGAAACAGAGTTCATTACACAAAAAGACACCTGTTTATCGCAGCATAATCCACAATTGCAAAGATAAACTAAGAGCCCATTAATTGATCAGTGGATAATGAAAATGTGAAATAACTGACAAATAAAATGGTAACATTTAGATTTTCTGATTCTCTTATAAAAATGAGAACAAATTGTCTTTTTTTAATCTGAGGACAGATAAGAGATTTCAAGAAGGGAACATAAGAATTACAAAAACAAAGACTGTTCAATCTAAAGGGACCAATAACTGACATCAGCCAAATTTACTACTCGTAGCTTCTTCATAGTTGCTGTTAGATCTTTCCTTTAAGCCCAAAAGCATACTATTTGAAACTTCTATGAGTTAAATTGTATTTAGAAACCAGGCTTTTAAAAAATCCACCAAAATAACTAAAACAAGAATATATCCATAGTGGTCTTTAGATTCAACCTACTCCGTAACAAAATTCCAATGGTATTTTTCACAGAAATTAAAAAAAAAAATCCTGAAGGAACCACAAAAGATTCTGAATAGCCAAAGTTATCTTGAAAAAAAAAAAAAAAACAAACCTGAAGACATAACACTTCCTGATTTCAAATTACATTACAAAGGTTTAGTAATAATCATCATAGTAATAAAGTACAGTACTTGTATGACAACTCATAGACCAATGGAACAGAATACAGACCTCAGAAAGAAACCCCATACATAAATAAATGGTCAACTAATCTTTAGGACAAGGTCACCAAGAATATGGTGGGGAAAAGACAGTCTCTTCAATAAATAGTGCTGAGACAATTGGATGTCCACCTGCAAAAGAACGAAATTAGACCCTTATTTACACCATATATAAAATGTAACGCCAAATAGATTAAATACTTGAGTGTAAAACCCCAAACTGTAAAACTCCTAGAAGCAAACATAGAGAAAAAGCTCCTTGAGAAAAAACTCCTCTTGGCAATAATTTTTTGGATAGGCCACAAAAGACACAATCAACAAAAGCATAAATAAACTAGTGGGATTATATAAAACCAAAACACTCTTGTACAACAAAGGAAACAATTTTTAAAAACGAAAAGGCTATCTGCAGAGTGAAAGAAAATATTTGCAAGCCATACATCTGGTGAGGGGTTAATATCTAAAATATATAAGGAACTCATATAACTCATTAGCCAAAAAAAAAATCCCAATTGCAAAACAGGAAAAGGACATTTTTCTAAAGAAGATTTACAAATGGACAAAAATATAGGAAAACGAATTCCACGTAATGAATCGTCAGGGAAATGTGAGTCAAAACCACAATCGTGTATCACTTTACACCTGTTAATATGGCCATTGTAAAAAAAAATCAAGTGTTGGTAAGGGTGGGAAGAAAAGAGAATCCTTATACAGTGTGACTGGGAATATGAATTGGAATTTGTTATGAAAAACAGTATTTAGGACTCTTAAAAAAAAATAAAACATCGAACTACCATGATCCAGCAATCCTATTTCTGGGTATATATTACAAGGTAATATGATTAGTATGCTAAAGAGCTATCTGCACTCCCATGATCATTGCAGAATAGCCAACCACCTAAGTGTCTGTGGATAAATGGTTAAGAAAATGGAATCTACATACATACATAGATAGTATGTAGGAATATTATTCAGCCATAAATAAGAAGAAAATTTTGCCACTTGTGACATCATGGATTAACCTGGAAGACATCCCGCTAAGTGAAATAAGCTAGATGCAAAGATAAATACGGCATTATCCCACGTATATGTGGAATCTAAAAGAGCCAAACTCAGAGAAGTGGGGAGTGGAATAGTGATTGCCAGAGGCTGGGGTTGCAGGAAATGAAGAGGGGTCGATCAGAGGATATAAGCTTGTAGTTATAAGATGAATACATTCTGAGGTTCTCATGTACAGCATGGTGACTACAGCTTATAATGTTGTGTTATGTACTTGAACTTTGCTAAGAGGAGGCCTTAAGTTTCCTTTTCCCGCTCCTGCCCCACAAAGATGATAACTATGTGTGGTAATTCATGGGCTTATTGATTCAGGTGGGGTAGTCATTTCAAAATATATATGTACGAGGGGGAAAGCAAAAAACAGACAGACAACAAAAAACCAAAAAAACCCTGGAGTTTATTTATAAAAACTGTGTATTTATTCTTGCAGGTTTAAACTTCAGCCACCTTCAAAGTACTCTTCGTTTGATGCAATATAACGATCGAGATGCTTTTCCTACTGCTCAGAACAGTTTGTGCACTTGTCAGTTGTGATGACTTTTGGAGTGCCTGCTGTTTTTTGATTCACCTCATCCACGTTGGCAAAACGTTTCCTTTTGAGGACTTTTTCATCTGGGGAAACGAAGAAAGTTGCTTGGGTGCGATCGGGTGAATAGGGAGGTGGGACGTGGGGATCATGCTGTTTGGGGTCAAAAACTGCTGAACACTCAGCACGGTGCGGGCAGGTGTGCTTGTGAATCATCCAACATGAAATGGGCAAATGCACTGAAAGAAGAATCTCCAAAAACAATTCACTGAAGCTGAACGCAGCTTCTCACAACAGCACTAGCTGGCACACTGATGCCGATGGTTTCCTAGAACACTTAGCAAGGGAATCCTGTATTACCAGGGGGCTGCACTCCAAAAAAAATTCCTTTTTTGGGGGGGGGTCCCTCCTTGTATATCAAATCTTCACATGGTACTCCTCAAATATATACCATTTTTACTTGTCAATGATACCTCTGTAAAGCTGGGGAAAAAAGAGCTCATGGTACCGTAAGGCTTAATCTAGGTCTCCCCCGGAAATAATTTATATAATTCATAACAAGGGAAATAAATCAAAAGTGTAGAAGGTTCTTTTAATTTTATTTTAAGGATGTGTGGTACAATTCAGGGTTAGGTATACAAACGTTGATTATGCAGGTACCCTTGTTGATGAGGTGTGCCCCTCCCTCCCCTAGCAGTTTTCCTCAACTACCAATCTCGCCCTCCCTCCCTGGCAGTTTCCCACTACTGCCAATCCCTTTCTTATAGTATTATGATAATTGTTCAAGGTCCGCTTATGAGTGAGAACATATGGAACTCAGTGCTTTGTTTCCGTGTTAGATCACTGAGTATGACTGACTCTAAATTCATCCATGTTCCTGGGAAGTCCATACGTTTGTCCTTCTTCATGGCTGCATAATATTCCATTGTGTATATGGACCACATTTAAAAAAATCCTGTCCAGCTTCAATGGGCAGCATGGTTGGTTTCATGCTTTTGCTATTGTGAATAGAACTGCAACAAACATGCATGCGCAAGTATATTTTTTGTAGAATGATTTGAGTTCCTCTGGGTATATTCCCAATAGGGGAATTGCTGGGTCCTATAGAAGGTCAATTTCTAGGTCTTTCAGAAATCACCACACTGTCTTCCAAAGAGGTTGCACCCGTTTGCATTCCCACCAGCAGAGTAGAAGTGTTCCTTTTTCTTTGTATCCTCACCGGCATCTGTTGTTCTTTGTTTTATTAATGATGGCCATTCTTACTGGGGTTAGGTGGTCTCTCAAGGTGGTTTAGATTTGCATTTCTCTGATGATGAGAGAGGCTGAACACTTTTTCATGTGTCTGTTGGCTGCCCGTATCTCTTCTTTTGAGAAGTGTGTATTAATGTCTTTTGCCCACTTTTTAATGGGGCTGTTTGTTTTTTTCCTTTCAATGTGTCTGAGTTCCTTGTAGATTCTAGATGTTAGGCCTTTGTCAGATATACAGTTGGCAAATATTTTTCCCCCATTCTCTGGGCTGTCTCCCCACTCTCTCGATGGTTTATTTTGTTTTGCAGAAGCTCATCAGTTTGATGAGGTCTTACTTGTCTATCTTATTTCTTATGGTATGGGCACTTAGCGTTCTGATCAGTAATTAGTTGCCAGTGCCAGTTTCCATAAGGGTGTCTCCGTTTTCTAAGATTCTTATAGTTTGAGATTTTATGTCTAGTTTTTTGATCCATTTAGAGTTCATTTTTGTGCGTGGTGATAGGTAAGGGTCCTGTTTTAATCTTCTGCCTGTGATCAGTCAGTTTTCCCAGCACCGTTTACTGAATAGGTTCTCCTCTCCCCAGTGGTTGTTGTTGGAGGTTTTGTCAAAGATGAGTTGGTTGAGAAATTGAGACTG
>NW_007247411.1:117012-125177 GCF_000164805.1 Carlito syrichta
TCGAACCCGCGGGCTCAGGCAATCCACTCACCTTAGCCTCCCAAAGTGCTGGGATTACAGGCTGAGCCACCAAGCCCGGCCCTTCTTGTATTTCTTTGAGCAGTGTTTTTCAGTTCTCATCATAAAGGTCTTTCACTTCTCTGGTTAGGAAGATGTCGACGTATTTCATTTTTTGTGTGGCTATTGTGAATGGGGTTGTGCTTTTAATTTGGGTCCCTGCCTGCTTCTTGTTGTTATTGTATAAGAATGCAATTTTTTTGCATATTTATTTTGTATCCTGAGACTTTGCCAAAGTCCTTTATCAGTGCAACCAGGTTTTTGACATATTCTCTTGGATTTCCAAGGTATAGAATCATATCATCAGCAAAGAGAGATAATTTGACTTTCTCTTTTACAATTTGGATACCCCTGATTTCCTTCTCTTGTCTAATTTCTCTGGCTAGGACTTCCAACACAATGTTGAACAAGAGGGGTGAGAGTGGGCAACCTTGTCTTGTTCCAGTTTTCAGGGGATGTGTTTCCAGTTTCTGTCCCTTTAGCAATATGTTATCTGTGGGTTCATTGTAGATGGCACTTACTATTTTGAGATATGTTCCTTCTACAACTAGGTGTTTAAGGGTTTTTATCAAGAAGGGATGCTGGATTTTAGCAAAAGCTTATTCTGTATCTAAATATATAATCGTGTGGTTCTTGTTTTTACATCTGTTGATGTATTTAATTACATTATGGTCTTGTGAATGTTGAACCAGCCCTGCAACCTGGGGATGAAGCCTACTTGGTCATGGTGGATGATTTTTGAGATGTGTTTTTGGATCCAATTAGCTAGAATCTTGTTGAGGATTTTTGCAACTTTATTCATAAGGGATATTGGTCTGTAGTTCTCTCTTTTTGTTGGATCTTTACCTGGTATGGGTATTAGTGTGATGTTAGCTTCATAAAATGATTTGGGGAGAATTCCATCTTTCTCAATTGCCTGGAATACTTTCAATAGGATTGGTATCAGCTCCTTCATGCACATTTTGTAGAATTCTGCTGGAATGTCATCTGGTTCAGGGCTTTTTTCTTGTAGATAGTTTTCTTATGACAGTCAATTTTCTGGGTTGTTATTGGTTTATTTAGCATCTCAATGTCTTCTTGTTTCAACCTGAGGAGGTTGTGTGATGTCAGTAAGGCCTCCATTTCATTTAGGTTATCAAGTTTGTTTCCATAAAAGCGTACATAGTAATCTGATAATCTTTTATATTTCTTCGAGGTCAGTTGTGATTTGATCTTTTGTATATCTGATTATGTTTATTCGGGCTTTTGTTCTCTTTTTCTTGGTTATTCTGGCTAGGGGTCCGTCAATCTTGTTCATTCTTTCAAAGTACCAGCTTTTTGTTTTGTCAATGTTTTCTATGGTAATTTTTTCTGCTATGTTCCGTATTTCGGCTTTTATTTTGGTGATCTGGATTCTTCTGCTAAAGTTGGGGTTTTGGTGGTCTTCTCTTTCCAGCTCCCTTAGGTGATTTGTTAGGCTCTCAACATGTGGTCTTTCCATTTCCTTGATGTTTGCTCGTAGAGATGTAAATTCCCTTCTTAAAACTGTTTTCTTGGCATCCCAGAGATTTTGGTAAGATGTTTCTTCATTTTCATTTGTTTTCAGGAATCTTTTAATTTCTGCTTTGGTTTCAGTGTTGATCCAGTAGTTGTTCAGCATCATGCTGTTGAGTGTACATGGCTTTGGGGAAATTTTGTTGGTGTTGGTACTTATTTTTATTCCACTGTGGTCTAAGAAGGTGTATGGCAATATTTCAACCTTATGGAATTTGTTTATGCTTGATTATGGCCAAGAATGTGATCAATATTGGAGTACATTCCATGTGGTGATAAGTAGAATGTATATTCTGTGGTTGTTGGGTGGAATAATCAGTAGGCGTCTATTAAGTCTGTTTGGTTGAGTGTCAAGTTTAGGTTCTGGATCTCCTTGTTGATTTTTTGCCTTTATGATCTATGTAGGGCTATTATTGGGGTATTCAATAGTGTTAGAGTCAATATCTTTTTTTAGTTTACTTAGTAGTTGTTTTATAAATGCTGGTGTTCCTGTGTTGGTTGCATATATGTTTAGGATGGATATTTCTTGTTGATGGATTGAACCTTTTATCACTGTGTATTGTCCTTTTGTATCTTTTAACATTTTTGATAGCTTAAAGGTTGTTTTGTCTGATATAAGGTCATGACTCCTGCCTTCTTTTGTGATCCATTTGCCTGGAATCTCATTTTTCATCCTTTAACTTGGAATCTGTGTGCATCCCTTGTGGTGAGATGAGTTTCCTGGATGCAGCAAATAATTGGGTCATGATTTCTCATCCAGTTACATCTCTTGTAGGCCTTGTTCTTTCTTTCTGAGTCTTCTTTCTGTTTTTTACTGATCTTGTTAATTCCATGTTCTGGACTTCAAGTTCTGAGATTCTTTCTTCAGTTAGATTAATTCTACTTTCCATGCTAGTGATCTTGCTATTTATTTCCTGGATGAAATTTTTTATTGCCAAAATCTCTGCTACAAATTCTTTCAGTGTTGCATCTTGTCTTTCTTGAGTCTTATTCACTTTTCTCATCCATTCCCTAATGCCTATTGTATTCTGGGGCCAGTCATTGGTGACTTCCATTATTTGAGCTCCAAGTTCTGATTTTTCAGGAGTTTTCTCTTTATTACACTTGAAATTACCCATGGTCTTCCTTTGGTTTTTCCTCATTTGTGACAGATCTCTTGTTTTTCTCTTTAGTTCTGTTATTCAGTGTCAGTAAGAGAAGCTTTCCCTTGTGATTTTTGCTCTGCCCCCTATCTGGACTCTGGAGTTGTTCTATTTTGAAATAGGACTGGGAGGAAAGCTTTGCTGTCTCTTGCAGTTTTGAAAGTCGAATAGGGTAGAGAATGGGTGCTAGGATTCAGAAACTACTTGCAAATTACAATGTTCACTGATTGTGGTATGTGGTCCTTGAGACTCACTCCCCACCACCACTCTACATGATAATGCAATGGGTGCACGTGTGTTCCCCCTGAGTCAAAGATATGGTGACAGAGGAGCACAGAGAAAAATAGAATAAAATAGGATGGACAAGAATTTAAAAAAGAAAGAAAAAGAAAAAATAGAGGACAATAAAAGCAGAAACCAATGCCAAAAACAACTGAACACACACACAGTGAGACATACACATGCACCTCAAAGCAAACTGGGATATCAACAAAGTGAGCAAAACAAACAACAAGAACAAAAAACCAAGAAAACTAAACACATACACACATGCCTAGCACAAAGTAGATGGAGAAGAAAAACAGAAAGACTGGGGGGGAAAAAAGGAATTCAGATTGAACCCTAACACATATATTGACACACACCTTAAATTTATTTATATTTTTAAAATAAAAATAAATAGAAGAACAAAAGAGTAAAAACAAACCAACAACAACAACAAAATTAAAAAATGAACACACAGTCGTTCACATACACACGTAAACAGAAAACAACAAACAAAAGAAGAAAGAAGCAGAAAAAGAGGAAAAAAAGGTGGTGGTGGTGGGGAAATGCAGATCAAACCCCCACATACACATTCATGCACAAAGGAAAAATATTTTAAAAATAGATGAACTAACAAACAGGCAAAAAGTTAAAAAAAAATTAAAAAAGAAAACCTGCCCTCTTGTGGCAGGCTCTGTAACTGTTCCTCTAGTCTGGTCTCTCCTGCAGAGCTTCCACCTCTTTCACTCTCTCCCCAGTGTCCAGAGCGGGTGAGGAGGAGGGGCAGTGGTGGTGGGTGGGACTGCAATCTTCCCCTCCCACTCTCATATGCTCAGGGAGATCTCCTCTGGTGGGAGGTGCAGGATTGTCTCTTCTCCAGGTATGTACTTTGGGGATGACCCAGCCAGGCCTATCCTGGAATGGAGTTCTCTTATTGTGACTGATGTTCAGGCTCCACCTGGGTTTTTCCCTCTCAGTCATGGCCCAGCTGTGTGGGTCTGATGGGTAGAGAATTACTAGGGAGGAGGGGGTTTGGGTCAGTCCTGGATTCACCACTGATCTCTTTGGAGTTCTTTCTCATTCTTTTCTGGCCACACACTTTGTCCCACGGTTGGATCAATGTAGGATCCTCTGAAGCTTGTGCTTTCAGGATATTCCCTCTGGGTCATGATCAACCCCTGAACAGTTGATCCACCAGTCACAGAGATTGGGTCTGTTGCTCTGTGGTGAGCAAGTTGGAGCACTTTCCGGCCCCGCCTTCTAGATGGTGACAGGGTGCCTCTCTTGTCTTCTTCAGTGGGACTCTGCCTCTGGACTCTCTACACAGCTCCTGCTGCCGGTGCCTGGCCAGGCGCTGAAGCAGTGAGGCAAAGCCTGGAGCCAGCAGTCTCTCCTGCTGCAGTGGTGAGGCAGAGCCTGGGGTGGTAGTCTCTCCTCGCTGCTTCTTTGTGGGCAAACTTTTGTCCATTTAAAAGAAAAGGAAATGTCACTCAGCTTCTGAGACCTGGGAAGAGCCAGGGACCAAGCAGAGAAACTGTAGCACCAGTTGTTGCACCAGGGCCCTGGCCACTTGCTCACAAGCCCCCACTTAGTCAGTCTCTCCCAACATTTTCTTCCCAGGAAGGGTTTTATGATTAAAAACACAAAATGGAGCTCTGTTTCTGCATCCTGGGGATTGCTAGGGTCCAAGCCCAGCAGCTGCGATACCAGCCACTGCCCCAGGAAAGCCCTGGCTGCTAGCTCCCTAGACCTCACTCAGTCAGCCACTCATAGGCCCACTCACTCACCAGCATGTACACAAAATTTTCCATACACACACTCACGCACACCGGGACATGCATAGTCTGACTGGCTCAGCCGCCATCTTCTCGACCTCTCCAGGATTTTCTTTAGTCTTTCTATCTTGCATGGTAACTTGAGAATTTTGTACACAGCTCTTTTGTCCCTTCTTTACTAAAAAATAGATGACTACCTGCCAGTGCTGGAAAGGGAATATGGTCATTGGCTGTTTTATAGTCAGTTTCCCTTGGTTATGCTAGGTAAAAATACCCTCAAAATAAAAATAGCAGGAACTTCCAATAATAAAGTTTATTTTTGTTCACATTTAAAAAAAGAAGAAGCAGAAAAAAAAGAAGATAAAAGCCTGAGGTGAGTCAGCGATATTAGTGGTGAATGGGAATGGAAAAAACAAAAAGCAATTTTGGGAGATATTTATGAGAAAGAACAAAAACTAGTGAGTGTTTGCCAGACATGGAGTAAGCTGAGGCTTCTGGCTTAAGTGGGGGGTGCTGTTTCTGTCTGAGATAGAGAATGGAGGAGGAAGAAGAAGAGGAGGAAGAGGAGGAGGGGAAGGCTCAAGCTTGTAAGATTAATGAGTCTGAATTTAGACATATGGATTTTGAGGTGCCAGTGGAATATTTCTATGCAGATGTCCAAACTACCAAAGGAAAAACAAACCTGGAGTTCAGGAAAAGGTCTGAACATCATTAATAGATTAGTGATAGCTGATGGCATGGGAGAGGTTGCATCCCATACAAAATGGAGAGCCTCAGCAGGGTAAGCCCCAAATCCCAAAGATGACCTGTTCTCAGGAGGCTGGTCTAAGGGGAGCCAAAGAAAGACCCCAAGTGAGAAGCAGCAGTGAGGGAGGAGGAGAACGAATCAAGCTTGCTTCTCGAAGTGTCTGCAGGCTCAGATGTATCTGAGGTACTTACTGTTTTCCTGGGCTCTCGTTCAGACCTTCAGAATCAGAATCTTTCAGAGTGATATCTGGGAATCTAATATTTTTTATTGAAAAAAACAACTTTTCACGTTATTCTTATGACTGTAGTTCAGGTTGAGCATCCCTTATCAGAAATGCTTGGGATCAGAGGTAGTTCAGATTTTGAATTCCTTAGATTTAGAAATATTTGCAGATATATATTGAGATGTCTTGGAAATGGGACCCATGTCTAAGCAAAAAAATTCATTAATGTTTCATACACACCTTATACATAACCTAAAAGCAATTTTAGTCAATATTTTAAATAATTTTGTGTGTTTTCCACGTGAGGTCAGGTGTGGAATTTTCCACTTGTGGCATCATGTCAGCACTCAAAGATTTCAGATTTTGTGAATTAAAGATTTAAATATAAAAGCTAAGACTGTTAGACGACTAGATGAAAATATTGGGGAAATGCTTCAGGACATTGATCTGGGCAAAGATTTTATGGGTGAGACCCCAAAGCACAAGCAACAAAAGCAAGAATAGACAAATGAGATTAAATCAGGGACAAAAGCTTCTGCACAGCCAAGAAGACAATCAACAGAATAAAGAGATAATCTATAGAATGAGAGAAAATATTTGCAATATTCTGGGAAGGAAGGAACTCAACTCAACAGTAAAACAACAAATAATCTTGTTCGAAAATGGGCAGATGATTTGTTTGTTTGTTTTTAGTTGGAGTCTTACTCTGTCACCCAGTCTGGAGTGCTGTGGCACACTCACAGCCACCCTAACGTTGACCTGCTGGGCTGCGGCAATCCTTCCACCTCAGCCTTTCAAGTAGTCAGAACAACAGGCTTGCTACCACGCCCAGCTAATTTTTGATTTATTGTAGAGACAAGGGCTCACCAAGTTGCCTAGGCTGGTCTCGAACCCGCGGGCTCAGGCAATCCACTCACCTTGGCCTCCCAGAACGCTGGGATGACAGACTGAACCATGGAGCCCAGCCCAGGCAGATGATCTGAACCGACATTTCTCACAAGAAGACATACAGATGACCCAGGTCTATAAAAAATGCTCTACATCAGGAAGCTTCAGGGACATGTGACTCAAAACCACAACAGGCTATCATATTATGCCAATTAAAATGGCTGTTATCAAAAAGACAAAAAATAAATGTTGGTGAGGACACAGGAAAAGGAACCATCATACTCTGTTAGTGGGAATATACAGCCATTATGAAAACAGTATGGTGTTTTCTCAAAAAACTATACATAGAACTACCAATTCCACTGCTGAATATATATCCAAAAGAAAGGATATTGGTATGTCAAAGAGATGCGCATTCTCATGGTCATGTAGCACTATTCACACTAGCCAAGATATGGAATCAATTTGCTGGGTGTCCATCAGTAGATGAATGAATAAAAAAAAGTGATATATATACACGATGAAACACTATTCAGCCCCCAAAACACGAAATTCTGTTATTTACGCCAAAATGGATGGTCCTAGAGGACATTATGCTAAGTGAAATAAACCAGGCACGGAAAGACAAAAAATATCACATGTTCTCTCTCATAAGTGAGAACTGAAAACTTGATCGAATGGAGGTGGGAAATAAAATGGTGGTTAGTTAATGGGTACAAAAAACAGATAGGAGGAACGATTGTTTGTGTTTTATAGCACAATAGGGTGGCTATAGTTAACCCTAACTTGTATATCTCAACATAGCTAGATGAAAAGATTTATAATGATCTCAACATGAATAAATGTTTACCAAATCACCCCAATTTGATCATCACACATTGTACCCATAAATATGTACAATTAGTATGTATTAATAAAAAAATGCATTTTGGAGCGTTTCAGGTTTGGGATTTTTCAGGTTAAGGATGCTCAACTTCAACCTGAAATAAATGGTCAAGTCAAGGCAAAATATATTTTCAGGGAAGAAGTAGGCAATACTTTTATTTTCTATACAAAATTCTAAGTCTATAGCATAGTCAATAAAATCTAGAGTGAAAACTGACCATTGGACTTCGCAATTAGGAGATTGCTTGAAGTCCCAGAGAGAACAAATGTTTTAAAGCAGTGGGGGAACACAGTAGGTAAAGCACAGACTAATTTCTAGATTGCAACTCCTCTTTTTACTGAAGAGGAAAAAACAATGGTAAAAATTCCAACTCCACAAATGAATGTCTTTCTGCCGCTTTTTCATACGACTCCTGATTTCTCTTTCTAGAGAAGTGTTATGTCACTCTCTACCGTAAGAAATCAGTAACGCCGAACCTATTTCTTCAGCCTTTCACACATCTTAAGGTACCCTTAAAAATACTTTTGCAGGCCGGGCTTGGTGGCTCAGCCTGTAATCCCAGCACTTTGGGAGGCCAAGGTGGGTGGATTGCCTGAGCCCTCGGGTTCGAGACCCGCCTGGGCAACTTGGCGAGACCTCATCTCTACAA
>NW_007247411.1:125247-155532 GCF_000164805.1 Carlito syrichta
GAGACTCCAACTCAAAAAAAAAAAAAAACAAACAAGAATTTTTTTTCCTTGATGATTAAGATTGGCACTAGAATGTGTCCTGATGCTAGAGTCTGCTTTTTCTTCTTCTTCTGTAACAAATACCATTTTTTTTAAGTTCTGGAAAGTTTCCTTCCATTACACTCTTGACAAATTTCTCCATTTGTTCAGTATTCTCCTTTAGGAAATGCAATTAATCTTGGGTTGTTTTTCACGTAGTGTCTTCTATAATTTTGCTATCCTCTCTTGAATTGTCATTTCTTTTGTTTTCTTTTGCAGTCTGTGTATGCATAGAGAGTCTATTTCCTGTTTCATTAATCTGCTTTTGAAACATTAATTCTACCACTCATGATTCCAGTGGGTATTTGCTTTATTGTGAAATTTGCCTGATCTCTTCTTGTTTCACTAACTACCTTCGATCTCCCCGAAAGTAAACTATATGTATTTTCATTCAATTCGAAGTTTCATTCTTTTTCATGAGGACGGCCAACCTGCTAGAATAGAACTGGTTGGAATCCAGATTTGCTTCTGCCGTCTTCTGTTTGTTTTGCATCGCCCCCTCCTCCCAAGAGGCAGACAGCTTTTCTTTTCCTGCCTGCATATTCTCTAGCCTACTTCCATCATCCTTGGCGACCTGGCAGGGCCATTGCCTCTGGTTGTGCAGCTGTGCTGGCCGAGGGCGAGGAGCTCAGCTTGTGCCGGGCTTGCCTCCCTGAGCACCTGGGCCGGAGCTCTTTTTAATCGTCATGAACACCCTCACTCTCACAATCCTACCAGTCGCTCCGCTGGGCCAGCTGGAAAACTGCTTTAAAAGGTCATGATTGTAATTTGCTTTTAGCAGAATATGCAACACGGTGGAGGCTGGTCTCCCCCGCAAGCGCTTTAGCAGGGCGGGTCAGGAACTGCTGAGAAGAGCAGGGGGCCTGGCTCACTTCCAACCACGTCCTCTCCTTGCCTGTCAGTCAAGTGCTTTCTCGCAGATTTTAAACTGCAAGCCACCAAGAGGCATCCTCTGTTTTTCCCTGTGGTCATCCATTTTAAGAAGTTGGAAAAGCATTTCAGAAACAATGTTGGCTGCTTTGTTAAATCTCCAGGAGGTCATCAGCCTTGAGAACGGCTATCACACCACAGCTGAGAGTGACATGGCCGTGGCAGCTGGTTTCACCACTGATTTGGGGAATCAGACCATCTAAGAGGTGACTTTTCCTCCATATTCCTCTGATCCTGCTTCATGTGTTCCATAGAAGCTGCACAATCACTTGTGGGGGGTGACTTTCCCCCCAAGAAAAGTAATGAAGGAGAAAAATATAATGCTGATTTTGTGAGAGGGGATTTGGGTTAATATTTTATTTTATTTTTTGAGTTGGAGTGTCACTCCGTCGCCCAGGCTGGAGTGCAGTGGCACACTCACAGCCTCCCCAGGGTCGACCTGCTGGGCTCAGGTGGTCCTTCTGCCTCAGCCTTCCAAGTAGACAGAACTACAGGCATGCACTAGCACGCCTGGCTAATTTTTTATTTTATTGTGGAGATGAGATCTCGCCAAGCTGCTCAGGCTGGTCTCGAACCCATGGGCTCAGGCAATCTACTCGCCTCGGCCTCCCAAAGTGCTAGGATGACAGGCTGAGCCACTGAGCCCAGCTGACATTTAATAATAATGTCCCTTAAGGAATCTGCTCCTGGTGACCAAGCCCTTTTGAATGTGACTGATGCTCCTCTATCAGGAAATAAAATCTATTTTCTCCTTCCTTGGGTCTGGCCTGGCCTCATGACTTGTTTTGACCGATAGAATGCAACAAAAGTGACACCATGTGTCGCTGAAGTGAATCCTTAGGAGAACTTGCCTTTGCCCTCACTCTTGTAAGTCATTGCTGGCTTGTGAACAAACATTGGGGGTCGTCTTAGTTAGTTTTCTGTTGCTATAAGAGAGAACCTGAGACTGAGTAACTTGTAAAGAAAAGTTTATTTGGCTGATGTTTCTGGAAGCTGGGAAGTCCAAGAGCCTGGTGCCGGCATCTGTTCTGCTTCCAGCGAGAGCCTTCCTGCTGCTTCAGAATTTACCTGAAGGCATCACATGACAAGAGGGCAGGGGTGGGGGTTTCAGTTCAGGTCTCTCTTCCTCTGCTTATAAAGGCATCAATCAAAAAAAAAAAAAGAAGGCATCAGGCCCATCACAGGCACGTGATGACCTTATCTTACCCAAAGCCCCCACCTCCAATAAACATGAATTTGGGATTAAGTTTCCAGCACATGGAATCTGGGGGACAGATCTAGCAGGAACTGAGGCAGAGAAGAGAGAATAGTTTTATGTGAGAAAGGAGACCCAGAAGCCATAAAAGAAATATCAACAGACTTCACCTCATAAAAAATAATTTTTTTTATATGGCAAAAGACACTGAGCAAAGCCAAAAATAAAAGACAGATTGAGGGGGGAAAATAGTTGGAAAACAGACAACAGGCAAAGGGTTAATAGCATGATTATACCTGAAAATTCTTCATATTTGTAAAAAAGTTACAAGAGAAAGTCTAGTAAAACCTGACAAAACATTAGAAAAAAAAATGTACAAAGGAGAAAATGCAAATACCTAATATATGCATGGAAATGTGTTAATCTCACTAAAGTCTTTTAATGCAAATTAAAACAATAACGACTCATTGTTATCAACATATTTGCAACAGTTAAAAAGATTTATTACATACAGTGCTGGTGAGGGCATAAGAATGGGAAATGTTTCATTTGCTGTTGGCATTAGGGTAAATTGCTACTTTCTTTCGGTCAACTAATCTGGCAGCATCTATTAAAATTAAATAGGTACATGCAATTTGATACAACAATATTAGTTGTAGTTATCTAAGTTAGACAAACAAAAACATTTACCTTCAGTAATATTTTACTGGAGAGTTGCTGTTAATAGCAAACAACAGGAAGAAAAAACTTGAATGCAATTAACATTAAAATGATAAAAATAAATTGCACCAGATACAGACGGCAGAATGCTGTTTTACACTAGCTTTGCATGAGATGATCTGTGAAATGTCCATGATACATCTGTAACAGCTTTATTGATATGTAATTCACATACCCAAAATTACATATTTATTGATATGTAATTCACATACCCAAAATTACATATCTAACTCGTCTAAAATGTACAGTTCAGTGGTTTTTAGTATATTCACAGACTTGTGCGCTCTTCTCAGAATATTTTCATCATCCCAAGAACAGAAACCCTCCATCTTCTCGCCCGCCCAACACCACCAAGGCCCAGGAGACCACTAATTTACTTTCTGTCTCTTATGGTGATTTAGCTCATTCTGCTATAATCAAACACCTTAGCCCGGTGACTTGCATACAACAGAAATCTATTTCTCACAGCTCTGTAGAAGTGGAAGTCCAAGATCAAGGTACCGGCAGATTCAGTGTCTGGCGAGGGCTCACTTCCTAGTTCATAGATGGTCTTTTCCTTACATCCAATTGAGGTCGAAGGCAGAAGAGAGTTCTGGGGCCTCTTTTACAAGGGCTCTGATCCCTGCCCTCATGCCCTCATGCCCTCATGACCAGATAACCTCCCAACATCCCTACCCCAAACTGGGGATTAGGTTTCAACATATGAATGTGGGGGACACAAACATTCCTTTGGTATAGGAGTTTGCTAATTCTGGACAGTTTATGACAGTGGAATCCCATGTGGTCTTTTGTGACTGGCTTCTCTTGCTTCAAAAAACGTCTTCGAGGTTCACTCATGTTATGGTGTGTATTAGTGCTTAGTTCCTTTTTATTGCTGAATACGTCATTGTATGAATAATCCACATTTTAAAAAATTCATTCACCATCTGATGGAAAATTAGGTCGTTGATACTTTTTTGGCTATTGTGAATAGCGCCGCCAGAAGTATATGTACACACGTTTTTATGTGGACGTTAGTTTTTATTTTTCTTAGGCATTTGTCTAGGAGCAGAGTTATGGAGTCATAGCACATCTGTATTTTAACATATTATGGAACTGCCATGTTTCCAAAGTGCCATGTTTCCAAGGTGGCTGCATCCTGATATTTTTTTTTTAAATGAAATTAAGCAAGTTACTGTATTAGCAGTCAAACCCCATTTTTGTTTAACAAAGTTAAAAACCATATATAAAATGTACACATGGGTTTATGTATGTGTCTATCAATCTACATACACTTGGGAAGGCATAGGCTATTCTACCAGACTGTTGATGTAAATTTTATCAGGGAGGAGGTATATCTCTGAATGATTTTAATTGTTACAATGGACATATATTAGTATTAAACAGAGTTTATGGGAGGTCATTGTTTTGGACTTGCCTTTTTCTCTAATGGATTATTTCTACTGGCTGACGAACATGCTATTATATTTCCCATCTTAAAACAAAACTAACTACCTGGAATGCAAATCCCCCTCTAGCTACCATTTCTTTCGAGAGAAACTCCTAGGAACCATTATCTATTTCACATCCATCACTTCCCTCCCCCTATTCAATCTAGAATAATCCACTCCAACAGGTTTCATGCCCACCTCTCCACTGAAACGCCTCTCATCAAGGTCTATTACTTTCACATTGCTGAGAGCCAACCTACCCACACATGGAGCTTGAACACTGAAGACTAAAACCATCATTTCACATGCAACTTACTGAGTGTTTCTTTTGGTTGTTTGTTTTAGGGAGAGTTCTCACTCTGTTGCCCAGACCGGAGTGCAGGGATGACGTCACAACTCACTGAAACATTGAACTCCTGAGCTCAAGCCATCTTTCCATCTCAGTCTATCGAATAACTGGGACTACAGGTGTGTACCACAGGGCCGGGCTATTTTTATTTTTATTGAGACAAGGTCTTGCCCAGGCTGGTGTTGCACTCCTGGCCTCAAGTAATCCTCTTGCTTCAGCCTCCCAAAGTGCTGGGGTTACAGGTGTGAGCCACCAAACCTGACGTTACTGTTCATGTTAACATGACTTTACTATTTTATTGCCTCCATTAACGTAGTTTTATCTAGGTGACTGCTGCCCAGCAAATGACTGTTAATTACATGAACGTCCCCTAAAGATGTATCAACTCTTCAGTATGAAGTATTAGCCTGACTCTTCACACTTCCTGCCTCAAAATCCTCACCTTACTGTTCCCACCAATGCTGAGCTCTTACAACATGATCCTTACCCAGTCCCAATCTATTTCTTGCGTTGAAGAAGCTGCCGTCAATCAAACCTCAAATTCTTAATAAAATTTGACCCTTCCTCTCTGGTCCCACCAATCCCTGCCCACATACATGCTGCTAAAGCGGTCAAGGTGCTGTTTTCCTTTTCCTCAGAACAAGGAAGAAATACAACTTTGTCTTATTAACAGGTTGTGCTGAGGACATTTGAGGGAAAATCATTCGACATTGCTAATTCAGAGGTAAACCCAGTCTCCATCTTGGTCAATCTTTTGGTTGATCATTTCTTTCTTCTCTTATGTCCTTGGGTTTAGGTAAGCCAAAGGCTCCTGGCTTTGTGCCACCTCACTGAGCCCTCTTTCCCAGTCTCTTGAGAAATCTACCTCCCTCTCTCACCCTCTAATTGTAGAGGTACCAGGATTTTTCCTCTGATTTCATTGTTAGTGGATGACTCATAAATAAAAACAGTCTGAATTCCAGGATCATCTTTAATGTTTATTCAACATCTATCTTTTTTTTTTTTTTTTTGAGTCGGAGTCTCACTCTGTCGCCCAGACTGGAGTGCAGTGGCCGCTCCCGGCCACCGCAGCCTCCACCTGCTGGACTCCGGCGATCCTTCCGCCTCAGCCTTCCGAGGAGCTGGAATTACAGGCATGCGCTACCACGCCCGGCTGATTTTTTGATTTATTGTAGAGATGAGATCGCGCTGCCCAGGCGGGTCTCGAACCCTCGGGTTCAGGCCATCCACTCACCTCAGCCTCCCAAAGGCGCGGGATTACAGGCTGAGCCACCGAGCCCGGCTCAACATCCATCTTAAATGTTTTAAGTCAAATTTAAATCAAGCACATGATTCTCACTGTACCCACAATTCCTCCGTATCAGAAAACAAAACCCCATGTGTTCTGTTCCCATATTCTCCACCTTAGAAAAAGACACTGCGGTTCACCTTTTAGTGGCTAGAGCAAAAATTCTAGGACTCAATCCTGGTTACTCTGTAACTCCAGATTTAGGCTCTAAGCAAGCCCAATGGGCTTTGCTTTGGAAACATATTGAGAATCCATCGACTTTTTACTGTCTCTAACAGCCCAAGCCACCATGATCTCTCTTCTCCTAGAATATCGCCATAGATTCCTGACTGTCTCCCCATGTCCACCTGCCATAGAGTCACCACAGTGATCCTTTAAAAATATCAGTCAAATCCCCTTTGCTCGACAACCCCAGAAACTTCCCAGCCACTCAGAGTAAAAGACAGCACAACGTGACGTTTTCTGACTCTCAGTAATCTCTTTAACCTCCTCAACTTGACAGGATTTGGTCACTTCTGGGTTGTTGGACTTGCTTTGTTCTATTTCAGAAATGTCCTTCACTCAAATATTTGTAAGGATTAACTGTTCCCTTTGCTCAGACCTCTGTTATATGTCATCTCCCAACAGAAGACTTTCTGACTCCCCGGGTACTCTGAATTCTGTTAACATGATCTATTTTCTTTCACAGAAAGAAATATTACCTGGTAATATTTTATGTATCAACAGTCATATACAGCATAAGAATGTTTCCGTCAATGTCAGACAGCCTATACCGTGGAGGTCCCAAAAGATTATGATGGAGATAAAGCATTCCTATCATCTAGTCGAAGCTGTCTGAACGTAGCAGTGCAAGGCGTTACTCAAGTGTCTGTGGCAACAAACCTACTGCCCTGCAAGTTGTATAAAAGTGCAGCCCATACAATCATGGACAGGACATCATACTTGATGATGCTGAAAAACAACTATGTTACCGGTTTTAGTATTTACTATACTTTCAGTTGTTATTTTAAAGGTTATTCATTCTACTTATATTTTTTAAAAACATTAGTTATAAAACAGCCTCAGGCAGGTCCTCCAAGAGGTGCTCCAGAAGAAGGCACTGATATCAGAGGAGACGACAGCTCCATGCATGTAACTGCCATGAAGACCTTCCAGTGGGACAAGATTTGGAGGTGGAAGATGGTGATGTTGATAATCCCAACCCTGTGCAGGCCTGGCCTGATGTGTGTGTTTATGTCTTAGTTTTTAACATAACACTTTAAAAAGGAAACAATAAAAATTTTACAAAGAGAAAGCTCATAAACTAAGGATATGAAAATATTTTTGTGCAGTGGTATGATATGTCTCTTTTGAGCTAAGTGTGATGAGAAGAGTCAGAAAGTTAAAAGCTTATAGAGTAAAAAATTGCAGCAAGCTAAGGTTAATCATTAAAAAATAAAAAATATTTATTGTAAGTTTAGCATAGCTAAGTGTCCAACGTCTAAAGAGTCTACAGTGGTGTGCAGTGATGTCTCAGGCCTTCCCATTCACTGTTATTCATGGATTCACCCAGGACAGCTTCCAGTCCTGTGAGCTCCATTCATGGTAAGTGCTTTGCACAGATGTACCATTTTTTATCTTCCTTACTGCATGTCTACTGTGCCTTTTCTATGTTTAAATATGTTTAGATATGTAAATATAATACTTAGCATTGCATTACAGCTGCCTACAGTATTCAGTACAGTAACATGTTGGACAGGTGTATAGCCTAAAAGCCACAGGCTATGCCACAGAGCCTAGGTGTGTAGTAGGCTGTACCATCTAGGTGTGCGTAAGAACACTCTATGATGATCACACAATGATGAGATCTCAGAATGTATCTTAGTCATTCAGCGACACATGACTGTTTGCGTATTTGCTTATTGCCTTTCTCGCCTACTAGAATGAATATTCTCTGTTATATCCTAGTACTTGGCACTTCGTGTGCACTCAACAAATATATATATTTTTCAGTATTGTCATCATTTTCTTTTTAATTTTAAAGATGTGAGGTACACATTTTTAAAAATTGAGCATTAATTCGGCGATTTTTGGATTGAATATTTAGTTGATTTGCCACTTCATTGGTTGAAATTCATCTTTTTCATTCAATAAGTTACTTAGACCTGTTTTCGAACATTCTGATCTGTTCCACTGATCTGTTCCTATCTATTCCTGGATCATATTGTTTTCATAACTGGAAGTTACCAGTAAGTTTTGACATCTGTCATGATAAATGCCATTCGACTATTTGTGTTTTTCAAAACTTTCTTATCAGTTCTTCTATATGATTATCAAATATGATCTTTATTGTCATTTTGTGCAGTTTGTAAAATATCCTTTTAAAATTAATTAATATATTAATAGGAGAAGCTTAATAATTTTTATATTAAACTTTTTTATTCCAGAACATGTCACAGTAGTTCACATATTCAGATTTCTCTAGTTTTAGAAATTTCATAAATTTTCCTGGACATCCTGTAGTTTTGTCACTATTGTGTATGCATTTCTTTTTTATTTTATTGCTAATATTAACAAAAACTCCTGATTTTTGTGTACTGTACTCACCTTGGTATCCAGCTACCTTAACAGAGTTTTGAACTTAGTTCTGACAGGTTTTCTAAAACTAAACTTTATTATGGGATCATTTTAGATTTATAGAATATATACTCTACACCCAGTTTCTCCTGTTGGGAAACTTATTTATTTGTTGTAACTCAGAAACTAACATTGGTGCCTAACTATTAACTAAAGCAGACTCTATGTGGCTTTCACTGGTTTTTCCACTAATGCATTTTTGTGTTTGAGGATCTAATCCTAGATAACACATTTCATTTAGTGCCCATCTTTTCTTAGTCTCATCTGGTCTGTGACAGTTCCTCAGTCTTTGTTTCGAGGAGTATTTCATCAGGTATTTTACAAGCTGTTCTTCAACTTGTGTTTATCCAATGTTTTCCCCAAGATTAGGTTGGGGTCAGTTCTCTTCTTATCACTTTATAGCAGGAGGTACACACTATCAGCATGATTTATTACTGATGCTAACCTTATGTAGCAAATATACGAAGGGGATCTCCCCCTAAAAAAACATGAAATTACTTTCTGGAGGGCAGGCCCCTTGTAGTACAGGTTTCCCCTGTTGGGTCAGTGTTCTAGGAACCCATTGGCATCATTATTCCAACTAGTGTTGTTGTGAGAGGCTGCATTTGGCTTAAGTGCATTTTTTTTTTTCCTGATCATCTGGCCACAGTAGTGTCAGGTTTCTCCACTGTAAAACCTTGGCATTTCCCTCTCTTTCCATACTCTACTTTTTGGAAGAGGGTCACTAAGTCCAGCCCATAATCAAAGCGGGAGGAAAGTAATTAAGTTCCACCTCCTAAAAGAAAGATGATCTACATATCTTATTTGGAATTGTTCCGCAAGAAACGTTGTTCTCTTCTGTGTATTTATTCATATATTTATTTTGTCATTTAATCAATTGATCACATATGAATACATTCTCATGGATATTTTTGACTTTGTGTTACAATGCTACACAATTGCTGGAATTTGTTTTCTATTTTGACCATTGACAGCTCTATCAGTTTGGCCCTCATCTCTTTTTGTTACTCTCCTAAGAGATTTTTCGTTCAGCCCTGTGAACGTTGTTACATATACAGTCACATTAATATCAGAGTAGTCAATTCGACTCTTCTGTTTCTGATTTTAATGTCCCTAGCTGTCTGAAGTCTATAGGTTTGATGCATTCTAGTTTTCTCTGTTGCGGGTGAGAAATTTGATGTTGTTTGAATTATCTAAGTAACCAGTTCTCTCCAACTGGAAATTTTAACAGTGGCCTTTTGTCTTTGGGGTTCAGGAATTTAACTAGCAGAGGTAGGTATATAAGGGGGGGATCCTCTCCCCCCAAAAGGAATTATTTTTTGGAGGGTGGGCCCTTTGTGGTATAGGCTTTCCCTGTTGGGTAAGTGTTCTAGGAACCCATTGGCATCAGTGTACCAGCTAGTATTGTTGCATGCATTCAGATTCAGTGAAAAAAAATTTTTTTTGAGATCCTTCCATTGTGTTTGTCCATTTCATGATGGGTGATTTACGAGCACACCTGCCCATACCGCAATGAGTGTTCAGCAGTTTTTGACTAATCATGGCAAGACACCAGTCCCTCACCCTCCCTATTCACCCCATCTTGCCCTGAGCAACTTTTTCCCATTTCCCTGGATGAAAAAGTCCTCAAAGGAAAATATTTTGCCAATGTGGAAGAGATGAAACAAAAATTGGCAGAAGTACTAAAAGGCATCCAAACTGATGAGTTCAAAAGCTGTCTTGAGCAGTGATAAAAGCATCCTGGTAGGTGTATTGCATCAAATGGAGAATACTTTGAAGGTGAGTGAAGTTTAAACATGTAGGAATACACAATTTTTAATAAACAAATTCTTTTTGTGGGGGGGAGTCTCCTTTCATATGTCCTCTTTTATTACTTTTGCCTATGATTCAGTGAACTTGAAATCTCAATTTTTTTCAGCTTCAGAAGTTTTCTTGTATTTATTCTTTGAGTATAAGTTATATACGGCATGTTTTTGTATTTTGAAGCTTCTGTTTTGCCACACAGACTTTCTGGACTTTATCTTTTTACTCATACTTTTTATGATTTTGTATTTATGTTCTTTGCTATGTCATATTTCTTCTGTCTGATTTTCAAGAACAAAAAAGTAATTTTCAGCTATGGCCATTTCCCCCTAATTTCTCTCTCTCTCTCTCTCTCTCTGTCTGTCTCTTTTAATTTGAATAAAATTTTAAACTTCCCAGAAACTCTTTTATGTTCTCTATTTGTATCACCTTAAAGATTTTTTTTAAAACATTTTTGCTATAATTATGTTTATTCTGTTAATTCTGATTTCACACAAACCACTTATCCTTATTTGGCTTAGCAACCTTGACGTTCATTATTAAGCTGTTGTCACTGACCTCTTAGTCCATTCATGCTGCCACAAAAATACCATAGGCTGGATGGCTTATAAACAACAGAAGTTTCTCGCAGGTCCAGAGGCTGAAAAAGTCCAAGATCAAGGTGCTGCCAGATTTGGTGTCTAGTGAGGACCCATTTCCTCATTCATAGACCACCATCTTCTCACTGTGTTCTCATACGGTGAATGAATGAGAAAGCTCTCTGGGGCCTTTTCTCTAAGGACACTAATCCCATTCACAAGAGCTCCACCTCCATGACCTCATCACTTCCCAAAGGCCCCGCCTCCTAATACCATCCCATGGGTGGCAGGATTTTAACACATGAATTTGGGGTGAGGGGAGAGCACAAACCATGAGTCTATAACAGGCTTCTAGCCACCCTTCTATTCTCTGCTTTTTGAAGTTGGACCTGGGCCTCAGCAAACCCCTTTCTCTTCTCTGCCAGGAAGCTCCTTGTTTTGTTGTGCCAATGGAAGGACACCGAGAGAGATGGGGTGACTGGAGTGAAGGAGAGGTCACGGTCCTGGTCCTGTTTGCTTCCTGCTGCCAGTGTTGACTCACCAGCGCCCCCAGTTGGCATTAATAGCAGTGGGGCGTCACATCATACTTTTATTTACACTCCTGGAGTCAGTCTCAGGGGTTCCTGAGTGCCAGTGAGGCAGCACCTCTTCCCAGCATTTTGAGTCCCAGGTCCCCAAGCCCTTTATACACTTTTTTTTTTTTGAGTCAGAGTCTCACTCTGTCACCCAGGCTGGAGTGCAGTGGCACACTCATGAAAACCGCAGTCTCGATCTTTTGGGCTCAGGCAGTCCTTCCGCCTCAGCTTTCCAAGTAGCTGGGATCACAGGCATGTGCCACCCATGCCTGGCTTTTTTTTTTTTTCCATTGTAGAGACGAGATCTTGCTAAGTTGGCCAGGCTGGTCTCGAACTCCTGGACTCAGGCAGTCCTCTTGCCTTGGCTTCCCAAGTGCTGGGATAGACGTGAGCCACTGCCCTTGGCTCCATAAGCTTTTTGAATGAGTCATGTAATATTGCTGATATTTGGACATTTGGATCTAAAAACAGAGCAATTTCATATGATTCACATTGAGACCAACTTTATAATTCGGGGAACCTAGTGCAAAATGAAAATGAGGGTCCCTTGCTTAAAATCGTTAAAAAATTTAAAACAATGACAAAAGCATAGGCCAAACCCTCCTCAGTGCAGGGTGCTGGGTGACGGCAGGGGTCACACCCATGGAGCTGGTCTTGGTTCAAACTCACAGGTCTAGCAATCCCAGTCTCTTCTCTTACTTCCCATGGCCCGATGGAGCCCTAGCCCTCTCGGGTAGTCAAATTAATATCATAAGCAATTTAGGAGGCATCAGTCGGGACCCACTCAGGAGAAAAAAAAAAAATCACACCACTTGCTGCAATAAAAATAACAATAAAGAGAAGTAATTAAGCAGTATTAGAAAACTGAATCACTAAAAAAGGGAAGGCTGGGGTAACCGGCAGTGAAGATCTTGCTAAAAGTCCACCGGCCACAAATCGTTGTATATTTGAATAGCCTAGTACTGCTAGAGGAAAACAGTGGTACCCGAGAACCGTTTGATGCCTGTGGTTTGTAGGGCCAGAATACAACATTTGATTTGGCTCTCAAAGAGAATGTTAATTTCCAGGGCATTAGACGGGGGTCTATGTTTGCTGTGAAACAATCAGACACACTCTGGCTTGCGTTTCCATGCGAGCCCTGCATTAATCACCGCCTGTTGTACTCTAACTGCTGACTGTTTTGAAAGATGAGAGGGCATCTGTGTTCCAATGAATCCCATGCATTCAAATTGCTCTTAAAACAACACAAGTCATGGCAGACTTTAAAAGGCAGCAGCTTCGTGCCTACCTGGGAACACGATTTGCATGAGCACACCCCTCCTATGGATGTGCTTTGTGGAGAAATGTTCTTATCTTGTTAGGAGCATGCATTAATGCAAATTTGAGAATGAGAAGTTATCATTAAAGGCAATTCCGTTTCTGAGCTGCTTCCAGAGATAGAAAATATTGCATAGCCTTTATAAAACTGTAAATTACATCTGATTTGAACTTCATTGGAAACTCCAGAGTGAAGGAACTCTGAGTTTCCCGTTAGATACAAAAGCTTAAATGAGAATTCAGCACCCAGGAGACAGCTGACTGACAATACCCAATCTCACTGCCGCCTGAGTGGGTACACACCAGCACAGTTCATCAAAACCCCACTCAGCTGCCAGCGTCTTCAAAACCCCACTCAGCTGCCAGCATTCATCAGACTCGGCGGAGAGTATTCAGGACAGACCTTTCACACGTCAAGACTTCAGGCCTGCTTTCCCTGACGTTCCACGCAGATTAGTGGATGACAGATTTCTGCAGCCCAGTAACTGGGCCAGCATGAATCGACGGCAGGGATGACAAGCAAATCCGTGGCATCAAGTGTCACGGCCTCTTGTTCCATCAGAGCTGGCAAAGCTGCCACCGAGGTTATTGGAGTCATATGGCTCGGAGAGAAATATTTTGTTTCAAACGGTGTGACAGGAAAGGAGAATGAATCTATGCACTGACATGGACAGCAGAAAGTCTATCCAGCCTTTGCCACCTAACACCAGCACCCTTCCCCTGATGCTTACATTCATTTGTAGAGGGTGGGTGTGTGGGTGTGTGGGTGTGGGGGCATGTGTGTTGGGAACACAACAAAAATCTTCTCGTTCTTGGTCTGATGGGATCTAAAGTTCACTCTGAGTAAAACTTTACCAATAAAAACGTACACACACAGGCATGCCTAATAATATTGTCTAACACCTGCCAATGTAGATCACCTTTCTCATAAAGGGAAGGCATATTACTTTATAAGCATTTGGAAGCCGTAAGTCTTCACAATGATTTTTTCAGTTGTTTAAACACAATCCAGTCAAAACTCAAAGTTGTAGTTGAATGTACAAGGACTCAAATGAGGTGGGTGGACAGTTTTACCCAGAATCTTTTGTTAGGCGTGTCTTGTGGAGCACTTACGAACAAGTCCTGTGTGTCTTGACTGACGATAAGCTTGCCAGGGCTTTGTGTGTTTCAGATGATCTGTCCCACTAATGCCTTCCCGGGCTTTAAAGGATTGCCTTCCTCTCAGCCTCACTCCAAATTGATTTTCTGAGCACCGATTGAAGACAAAGAGCCTGCAAACGACCCAAGAACACATCCGTGGAAGTACGTTCTTTCTACTTAGTGGATAGTGGATATTAAATCGCCGCTTCAAAGCACTGTTTCCACAGCAGGAAAACAATTTGAGAAAAGAGCCCGTGTGGCAAATACTAAGGTGCCTGAGATTGCTTTGCCGAGGACAGCTCTATGCAGGGAAGTGCTCTCAAAACGTCTTCACTTCTTCCACCTAACAGGAAACGCCACGCGAGGAAAGCACTCGGGAAAATGTTTGCAGCATCTCCTCAGGCTGGGTGCACTTCGCTGTGTGCCCATGGGAACCCATGCTATACACCCACTCTCTGCACCCCAATTTGCAGAAGCATCGCTGCCTGAATCATGCTTTACAGTTTTCAGTGGTTGGACCCACTTTCGAGGCAGATGCTCTGGACTCAGATGCCAACTCTGCCCCATCAGCTTGTTACTTTGTGAGAGTTACTGATCGTTTATGTACCTCAGTTTCTTTATCTACAAAATGGGAATAATCATAGTACTATAGGCTGTTTAGGGAGCAAATTATTTTTATGCAAAGAACTTAGAACAGAGCCTAGCACAAAGTAAATTCTATAGATGTATTAGTGATTAGTATTACTGGCTTTTTGAAAATAAATCTATCAGGCATGATCAATGACCCCCTTAAAATCAGGAGACCGAGGACTGAAGATGTAGCATAAATGGTTTTAAGCCCATTTCTAGAAAGCACCAGGATCAGGACCAGAATCTAGGCCTTGTGACTCGTGGTCAAGTGCTCATTCCACGTCTCCACTAGCACAGGGTGCTTTTAGAAGGCAGGGCCTCTGCAATGCTGAGAATCCATCCTCAGTGGACGGGCGCTTGCCTCAGGCGTGGGGGTGGCTTCGTCACTGTGGTAAGGAGGGCTGGTCCCTAGAACACAGAAGAAAACAGAAGAGAGAATATGGGGTGAAAAACTGACCTGGAAGGACAGAGCCCTCTGGGGATGACACACTACACTCTCTGTGGATCATTCCACATTCCCTTCTCTCCTTCTCTGTCCACAGCCCTTTGCCTGAATATGACTTGGGACAACAGACCGAGATCCCTTTTATGGAAAGTGTGGATGCTGAGTGGGATACCCTGGCTCTTCTGAACCACAGACACACACCCAAGATTTTTAGGAGGAGGCTGATTGTCAAGTCTGCAAGGTTTAAGTTCCACAAGAGAATCGTCCCTGGGTAGCTCACAGTCACCAAAGAGAGGGCAAGGATTTTCCCTGTCCCTGGGTTCAGGAACCTTCCGGCGTCTCTGCTCGCTCTATTCCAGCCCCTGTCTCCATGCTTGGCAGCGTCGTCTCTTGTCCTGCTGGGACGGTCTTGGCGCACAGCCTTTGGTTTCTCCAGGAAGTGAGCACACACTGTCCACTCTGGTCACCAGTCCCCTCTGCTCTCACTTTTAGCTAAGCCCACCTGCTCTCCCCCCCAACAAAAGTCCGTTCTGTTGAGATTGAGGCTCCTTGGGAAGAATTGTCTCGTTTCTCTGTGCCAGGCGCTTTTCCTTTGAGACGACGTCATCCTCAGCTCATCTGTCCTCTCTGACCCTACAATCCTAATGAGTGAAATATTTTTAATGTTGTTTCATCAATACCGCAAAGACCCCTACAAATGGGTCTGAGCCGCACACCCTCTTTCTACTTAGAGGAGATTAGACTCAGGACAATGGACCCTACAGTTAGCATTGAAAGGAGAAATGTAGGATTTTAAATGTGTGATTCTTATATTTTGTTTATTTAAGTTATTAAGTTCTTGGACTAAAACAATCATCAGGCGTGATCTCTGCCCTATGTCACACTAGACTCAAGGGGTAGCAGACCGTGGTAGTGTAATAAATAACAGCAAAGTTAAAATGCTACCCATCCAGGGGGATAACTTTGATCAAAGGAATGTTGATCAGAGCCATTAAGCATTTATTATTTGTTATTAAGCATTTCCTATGTTGAATGGGATTTTCCAGCACCTAGTCTAGGATTCTGTGAGTCAGTACACGGAGAGCACATGGAATGGGGCCTGGAGTGGGAGCCATATTGGAAATTTTTGTTTTCGTTTCACTTATGCCATTACCCTCCTCTGTTCTCACAAGTCTGTAAGGCAGGGATTCTTACCTCCGTTTTATAGAGGAGAAAAATAGGTAATGTATTTGTGCCTGCAAAACCATACACTGTCAGAGTTGAAGTTCCAGGTTTTTCTGGAGTCTTCCTGTCGTATGATGCTGCAATCTGAGTGGCACTGGTTGGTACCAAAATCCACAGGAAAACACACCTCCTTTTTCTCTGTGTCTCTTGGTCTTGCTGGAGTTTGGATGGGATATAAAGTTGGTGGATGCTGCATCTCACCAAGGTCGTCAGGAGTAGGTGGCTCTGATACTGTCTTTAAAACAAGCAGTGGCAGTCAATACGCAGTTCATAGGGGTGAGTTTTAAATCACCATTAACAAGAATCTCACTCTCTAGTTGTTACACGTCATGTTCTTCTGCCTTTACATACGTGTGTGTGTACACACATGCACACACAAATAAATATATATTTTAAACCTTGACCAATGCGGGCAATTGAATGAAACATTTTTTTCTTCCCTAATATAGTAAAACATCCATTCTGATTTTGAATTATCCCATGCTATTCACCACACATCTACAACTTCTAGCTATTATTTTTGCGTTTATTTTCTCCTATTTTTTCCAATCAACGAACATTTGTTAAATATCTACAACTTCCAGCCATCGGCATGGATGAATTAGCAGGATCCTTACCCTCAAATGTCCCCGATTCCTCTTGTCCCTCCAGAGCCTGACTGCCCTTCTCTGTCCCCATGTCTATCTTTTTGGTTCAGACCTATTTTCTACATTATTAGATTCTTGTAATACACTCCTAAATGCTTCAGCCTTTTGATCACAGATACTATCACGTCCTCTTCCCACTTAGAAACCTTTGATGGCTTTTCATTGTTTAATGAGTTAATGAAGACCTCTTTCTTGTGGCATTCAAAGCCCTCCTCACTCTGGCTTCTGTCTTTTCCTTCTGCATCGACTTGTACACTTGCCCTCTTTTTTCATCCCTTTGACTGAATTTCAAAAGAAATACTATCCCATCAATCATACTTCCTCCTTTCTCTCTACTCTACCTGTCAAAAGCATGTGCTTGCAGCTGTAACATTACCTTTCATCTCAGTCGCATATCCTCAACCACAGCCACACCTAGCTAGCCTTATTATATACAGCTAATAGTTCATGGCGATGCTATGTGTTTACTTTATCTACACGATCCCCTCTAATCTTTGCTACAAGACCATGCAGTCGGTGATTTTGTTATCTCCACATTACAGATGAGGAAACTGAGACTTAAGATATATTGGTAATATTGAAGCTACCTTCCAAAATAATCTCCTCTCAGATAGGATTCTCACCTTGACTTTTGGACCGGTAAGTTATCAAAGATCATGGAGCTAATGAGTAGTGGGGCAAACACTTAAACCAGACTGTCTGATGTCAGAGCCCGAACTGCTTGCTCCCACAGTCTGACCCTTGAACTGGGCTCTGAATGCCTGAGTGAAATACTTACTTACTGGTTTCTAAAATCTCTAGCACCTAGCAAAGCAAACTGTCTGAACGAACGCGTGAGAAATGGAGTGAGGCAATGCTGAAGTGGACTCAGAGCTCTAAAAGCTTCAGTAGGTGTGAGAGAAAGGGTTAAAAGAATATAGAGCTCATTCTTGACCTTGGCAGTATCTAAGTGACATGACACCATGGCGTGCAAGCAAGAATTGTGGGGCAAATTTACACTGGATTTTCTCAACTTGTCTTTTCCTGTCAGCATTATATGGTGAAGAAGCCAAAGTCTGCATCCTCTGGAGAAGGATTTTTCTGATGCATCCTTCTGCTGACCTGTGTTATTACCAGAGCATGACCCAAAGACCTTCTTCTTAGGCCTTGTTCACAGCGAGCTCAGAGAACTCTATGGGTAGAATGTATCCTTGTGGGCTTAACTTCTCATAAGGCAGACTGCATGGCAGACTGCTGGGAGCCCATTTTTCCTCTTCACCGAAACTGTGTTTCATCTGGCAAAGTTACCTGGAGAAAGTTAAGGAGGACATTGAGAAGAAGACTTTGCCAAATAGAGAAAACAGAAGTTACCTTAATATGAATAATACACAGACTTCATCAGCTGCAGAAATGTATGGGTTGTCTTCATTTCATAAGAAATAGCCATGATAAAGAACTTAAATAACATAAAAGTGGCAAAATTTTAAAATGATTTAGGATAGGAAGACGTGCATTTGAGCCACGTCTTTGAAATGTGCCTACAGACCATTGTTGGACTTGCCTTGGGGAATCCACAGAGGAGAAAATTTGTACTACAGCAAATAGCAGAATGTAGTTTCTTCATGAAATGGCGTCCAGAGCATTAAGTAGACGATTCTGACTGAGCCCTATTTTACGATAGCAGATGGTAAGTAATTTAAGTTATTGGCATATCATTAGAAATTCATCACATAAAAGGGACTGTAGATTTTCTTTTAAATTTTCAATTTTAAACAATGAAGGCATTCCATTCTCGTTCTTTAAAGATGGTCCTACGAGATGCCCTATATATGTTAGCAATTCCATTTGGAAAGAATTGTAGTAGAGTCTCCTTATCCTTGAGGGATCTGTTCCAAGATCCCCAGTGGATACCTAAAGCTGTTGATAATATGAACCCCATAAATAGTATATATTTACCTACACATATATGCCTATTACAAAGTTTAATTTACAGATAAGGCACAGCAAGAGATGAATGATAGTAACTGATAATAAAATAGAACAATCACAGTCATAGACTGTAATAAAAGTTGGGTGAATGTGCACACTCACTTTCTCAAAATATCTTATTGTATGTAATATTTTCAAGCGATGGTGGACCATGAGTAAATGAAACCACGGAAAGCAAAACGTGGAGAAGGGAGAACGAATGTGCTTCGAAAAAAGAGTAAATACCCAGAGAACCACAGACAGTTAATGGAAATGATTACAAGACGGTGTGTGACAAACAAAATAAAGGGTGGAAGATGTAAGTGAAGGTGGAGTTCTGAAGTAAGAGCGTGGAGAATCCAATAAAATGACTTTCACTTATATTTTAAAGCCAATTCCTAGAACTGAAATCATTAACAAGCAAACAAACCCTATCAGCATACTCTACAGCTAGTGTCATTGGTTTTAGTTGGGACACAGAATAATAGTGGTTAAGAGGGCAGGTTTGAAATCAGACTGGACAATATTTGGTCAAATAGTCCTGAAAACAAATAGTCAGTCTTTAAGAATTTTTTTCCCTTCATTGCAAGATGTTTGACAGGTGCTCCTGGTGGGGGGTTCACAGTGATCTTACAATGCACTCTACACGCATAGCATATTCTTATTTAATTCATAGCCTTATGGAATGTGGGCTCTTATGATCCTCATGTAATAGTTTAGATGCCAAAATATGTGCAAGACGCTTATTACTACAAAATATTCTTGAGAGAAATTGAAGATGACTCAATACATGGAACAACTACTATGTTTACAGACTAGAAGACTCAAGATGCCAATTCTCCCAAACTGATCTATAGATGCAATGCAATCCTAATCAAAGTACCAGCAGTTTTTTTTTTTGGCAGAAAATTTAAAAACTAACCTTAAAGCTTGTATAGAAAATGAAAGGTCATAAAACAGTCTCAACAAGTTGAAGACAAAAACAAACTGACACCAGTGTTGGAACTTTTATATTACCTGATTTTGGGTGTGTTGGTCAGGTGAGACATGTGAGTAGGTAAAACCAAAATGCATACAACAAGAGAAATGTATTACTTACAGATCCTGGGAAGTCTGGAAGTGGCAGAAAGCTCAACCAACAAGTGGGTGAGGGGAGGGAGGGAGAGAGAGAGGGACGGAGGGAGGGAGACAGGGAGAGAGAGAGAGAGGGAGAGAGAGAGCGAGAGAGAGAGAGAGAGAGAGAGAGAGAGAGAGAGAGAGAGAGAGAGAGAGAGAGAGTCAGAGGGAGAGGGAGAAAGAGAGAGACAGAGGGAGACAGAGGGAGAGGAAGAGACAGAGGGAGAGGGAAAGGGAGAAAGAACTTGCAGGACTACGCCTCTATTAAGGGCCAAGGCCAAGGATGTATCCTTAGGCTTTTTGTGGGGAGCGGGAGAAATTATGAATTGGCTAGTATGACACACAGGGGAAGTGCGGAATTTATTCACGAGGCTCTGGTGTTAACCACTCTATTTAATCATAGTCAGCAGCTGGGGGCTGTGTTGGGTTTGGATTCGTGGGATGAGGAACAAGTGATTGCAGCCAATCACTTAGGGAGAGGAAGCTTTAACTAGCCCAGAGGTGATGGGTACGAAGGGGTTTCAAATAACTTAGGTCTGAAAGTGGATGATGAGCCAGCAACCCTACGACACACATTTGTGACACTGTCCCTTTCTGCTTCCCTGTGTCTCCTCCCAGACTCCAGCTCACTACATGTAGGAAGAAGCCAGATACGCCCATGCCCTTCACGAGTCTCTGGGCAGAAGTCCTGCCGATCGCCTTTCTGTCTCAGCCTGGGTGAGCTGGCCCAGCTCAGACCCTCAGGTGTTCTGCACGCATGTTGTGAGACCCCAACTGCAGCAGGAAATGTACAGAAGGCTTTGAATCATTACCTCTACCTACAGGGAGAGAGAAGCAGATGCCATTTGAAAGGGGCCTGATTAGAGAACATGTTTGCCGACGGTGCACCTGATTGGCATCTGTGGCTTTGCAGCCAGACCATCTGTTTCTGCTAATGCAGCCTCCAGTGTGGTGCATAATGAGGTTAGGGTCAGGCCTGTTCTGTTCAAGTCTGTGGCTTCTGTGCGCTGCCTCCAGCTAGGTAAACAGTGGGTGAGGGGCACTGCCTGGATCGTGCTGGCAGAGGAAACCTAACTGCCAAACTGTCCGGAGAAAGGGAATAATGGGCTCTGGGAGTGTCTCTCTAGGGGGATCTTAAGTGTGGAGAAATACTGGCTTGTGTGGTACCTGGACTGAGAGAAAAAGCAATGGGGTGTGATTCACTGGTTAAAAATGGATGGTACCACAAATGGGAAAAGAACTTTAAAAACAAGAGAAAAATCAAGACAAACCAGCAGGAAAAGAGAAAGAGAAGTACATACGTATGCCTCTGGGGAAATGTTTCAGCGTTTATAAAATAGCGTCTCCCACTCCCAGTTCATGAGAGTAGCCTTGTTTAGAGTGTACTAATAATGTGCTATAATTTTGTACATTATTAGATTAAAATAAAACACTTGTTAATCTGATGATGACGCCATCTCACACTTGCATCCCCTGAAGTCCTCTCCTCAGGCCAAAGCCAGGTCAGATTCATGTGCATTTAAAGAATCGACGTATGGCTGGAGACAGACCGACTTTAAAGTAGATAATTTTGCAACTTATATGTGACTCTTTTTTTTTTTTTTTTTGAGTTGGAGTCTCACTCGGTCGCCCAGACTAGAGTGCAGTGGCCACTCCCGGCCACCGCAGCCTCGACCTGCTGGGCTCCGGCGATCCTTCCGCCTCAGCCTTCCGAGTAGCCGGAATTACAGGCGCGTGCTACCACGCCCGGCTAATTTTTGATTTATTATAGAGAGGGGGTCTCGCTGCCCAGACGGGTCTCGAACCCGCAGGCTCAGGCAATCCACTCACCTCAGCCTCCCAAAGGTGCGGATGACAGGCTAGCCACCGAGCCCGGCGTGACTCTTGCCTTGATACAATACATGGCATAAATCGGTCTCTACCCATTTTGTGGAACTCAGAAGCACCTCCAAAAGGTGATGTCACTGCTGGATGACGGGGGTTGACATGGGACTAGCGTGGTACTACTCAGCCGTTCTTAACTTATAATCTCTTCGATCAGAAATAAAATACACTCCCCATAATGCTATGTGAAATGTATAAATCAGTTGAATATTGTGGCTAAAGGCATAACAAAAAGACAACTCGAGAGTGTACATTGCCAAACCACACCCTTGGGTTGGCACTTAGTGGGTGTCCCACTAACCATCCCAGCTAGCCCAAGGTTCCGGACTTGAGAATCCAAAGATTTACAAGACGTCCGATGACAGGTATGCTTTTCACAATGTATTTTTTAGGAGTCCAATAGGTTAAGCCTTTCAATGTATCCTTTGTTGTTGTAATAGACACATGGTTTTCCTAACTGTATTCTGAATATGTACAGCTTTCATCTTATGCTTAAAGCATATGCTTGTCATTCAGAATAATTATGGTTGGAGAAGGTTTACTCTGTTGAAATAAAAGTATCCGAAGTCTCCTGGATTCTCCCCTCAACAGCAGACATAGATTCCGTATGGACTGATCTGAACTTACAACATGGTTATGAAGCAGTTCCCTGGTTCCTCCCTAATGTAGACTTTTGAACGCTTGGTCTTTCACACATGGATACCCAACTGCCTTTTGCCAAAATTCAAACTTTGGTCCTCTGTTGATAATCATTTTTAGCGATCGCATGGTTGGGTGTCTTTGTTCGGCAGTCTTGGCGCAGTTTTCTGCACATTTCAATGCCTTTTGCTCTTAACATTTTATACAAATAATTAGATTATATGATGGGAGCAACGAGCGTGCTGGCATCAGCATTTAACAGCACAGTTCTTACAAAGTCAACCGAACGGAGATCATCATTAGAAGAGCGGAAGCAGTGACTTTTTAGCCTCAATTAGATGCTTAATGAATTAAACTGGCTGACTATATTAACTATGAAGGAAAGGAACAAAATTAAAACTTAGAAATACGTTTAATGTTGGAAATATATGTTGAAGGTAATTTCCGAAAGGCAAGATGTTATTAAGAATTTTATAACGTTTTAGTTTCATGGGAATAACCCTCCCCCATACATTTGTGTATACTTGCACCAACACACAAAGTTATTTTCTTTGACTTTTTAAGGACATACGACATATGAAAAATGGGAACCACTGTATATCTTCCTTCTTAAAAGGGAGTCTCAGAGTCACAACCTAATTTGTGTGGTTGGTGTAAGACATTGTTTGCATGACACATTATAAATAAATAGATGATGTTCCCACTAGTGTTTTTCCACATGCCAAAGGTGATTTTTTTTTTTTTTGAGTTGGAGTCTCACTCTGTCGCCCAGACTGGAGTGCAGTGGCCGCTCCTGGCCACCGCAGCCTCGGCCTGCTGGGCTCTGGCGATCCTTCCTCCTCAGCCTTCCAAGTAGCCGGAATTACAGTCATGTGCTACCATGCCCTGCTGATTTTTTGATTTATTGTAGAGATGAGGTCTCGCTGCCCAGGCGGGTCTCGAACCCACGGGCTCAGGCAATCCACTCACCTCAGCCTCCCAAAGGCGCGGGATTACAGGCTGAGCCACGGATCCTGGCTCAAAGGTGTTATTAAATGTATTTAAGAACTGAAGATAGACATGCCAGTGCTATGGGTCTTACTTCTTGGAGAGAAGAAACCCGCTGAGAAAGAAAAATATGGTAGGATGATATCTTACAAATCTCCTTAAAAAGACAATATAACTCTTGCATTAAGTAAATAGTCAGTAACGATTATAAGAGGACATCAAGTTTCTTGTGTTTGGATCTTTACCGATGAGAATATTTCAAGTCAATTCCATGCTACAGGAATTCGCAATTCTTAATCCAGTCTCTGCATTGTAATTGTGGCTACAGAACTTGAAGATTCTCCTACTTTTGCATAATTTGACATGCTTAAATGGTTGGTGAAGCTACATTTTGTGAGGGTCTTGGACGCTATCTCTTCTGCCTCTCTCTCCATTGACACAGATTCTTGCACATTTAGCTCTTCCTAAGCACAATATTGATGCCGACAGTTGACTTCACCAATTCTGACTAATCATGGATCAGATTCCAGAGGTCTTCACAGTGGAAAAATGGCAGCCATGACATTGACTAGACTGAAGAGTTTTATTACCAAAAATCACTTACCAAATGGGAAGACTAACTGGGATAGTTATTTTATGTTACAGCTTGACTGGGTCACAGAGTGTCCAGATATCTGGTCAAACCTTATTCTAGGTGTTTCTGTGAGGGTATTTTTGGATGAGTTTAGCATTTAAATTGGTAGAACGAGTAAAGTGGATTGCCCTCTCTCATATGAATGGGCCTCATGCAATCATTTGAAGGCCTGAACAGAACACAGAGGCTGATCTTTTCTTGAATAAGAGGGAATTTCCTTCTGATTGATTGTTGTAAGCAGGGACATCAGACTGGCACTGAAACATCAGCTCTCCTGGGTCCCCAGCTTACACACTGCGGATCTTGGGACTTGTCAGTCTTTATAATCATGTGAGCCAATTTCTTTTTTTTTTTTTTTTTGAGTTGGAGTCTCATTCTGTCGCCCAGATTGGAGTGCAGTGGCCGCTCCCGGCCACCGCAGCCTCGACCTGCTGGGCTCCGGTGATTCTTCCGCCTCAGCCTTCCAAGTAGCCGGAATTACAGGCATGCGCTACCACGCCCAGCTGATTTTTTGATTTATTGTAGAGATGAGGTCTCGCTGCCCAGGTGGGTCTCGAACCCGCGGGCTCAGGCAATTCACTCACCTCAGCCTCCCAAAGGCACGGGATTACAGGCTGAGCCCGGCTTGTGAGCCAATTTCTTATCTTTCTCACTCTCCTTTTCTCTATCCCCCATCCCCACTTTCAATCTGTCTCTTCTCTCTGTTAGTTCTGTTTCTCTGGAGGATCCTGACTTATACCCTAACTTTGGCAGGTGGAAACTTTTTTGCTTAGGAACTATCTACCAATCCACAGGCAAGACAACTTGAAAATGGTGACATTAATTTTATTTATAATAGAAGTCCTTTCTAAAGGTTATGATCAGTTCCCCTTGACACTGCAGCCACTGCTCAGGGCATGGCTACACTCCACATTGTTTTATGCCACAAAAAAAACTCCATGAGCCTTCTACAGATGGGGAAATTCCATGCTTGTTTTCTTGTGATGTTGCAGAGGGCAATGCAATACAGAAGAATAGCTGAATTTGGTTGTTCTCATCTTTAAATAATAAAACCAGATTCCTTGTCCTGATATCTGCTGGGCATCAGGCTGAAGCTATCCCAGAATAGTCATGAAATCTACCTGCTATGAATTTCTTTCCCTACACCTGGTAACATTCAGGTGGCTGTCAAGACATTAATACTACTTTTTATTTTTATTTTTTAGCATAAAAGGAAGTTAGAAACATGTACAAAACAATCAAAGGTAGACAGCTGAGATTTTCAGTGGGAAGGCTTGAACACATCACATTTTAAGGTTTTGAGGATAAAACTCCCATTCTTCAAGCATGTTGACTCATCTCTGTCTTCCTAACTACAAAACTTGTACATTTTGACTATTGTGAGAGAATATTTTACAGATTCATTAGTAGATATAAACTGTATCTGTCTCTAGTTTTTTTTTTTTTTTTTACGTCAGACTCATAAATACATCTCCCAGTAAATGTTTGAGTTCAGTTGCGAAGTTCAGCTTTGTCTTTGCTTCATCCCTTTCACGACTCCCTCAGATGATTGGTGCTATTGATTTGTTTTTCTTCTAAATGGTTTATACATGTATCCCTTTCTCCACTTGACTTTCTAATGAGAAATGATGGTGAAAGGGTTCAAAAACATAGCTGGACAAATAGATCTTGAGGTTAGAGTGGTGAGACCAAAACCACAATTCACGCGTGTGTTTCTTTGGTATTTCTCTTACCACACTGACAACAAATACTTTTAAAAAATTTATTTTAGGGATTTACCAAAACAGCCAATAGTCTCATTGGTATCTCCCTATGTTACATAAGCATTAAGCTCAGCTCTAAGGAATCTGAGGTGGGGCCAGCCTGATTCTCAGCCATGTGGCCTAAAAACCAATGAGAAACACCCAGAACACCCTCTAGTTTGTACAGATTAGGCCCAATTAAGCTTAGCATTTTTCACCTATAGGCTATTAATGATAAGCAATGGTCACTTTAAGATCACAAAGCACCTGTCAAATCATTAAAAAATGATATAATTATATTTGATAGAGTTTTAGATTGAATTTCATGTTTATGAATTATAATTCTTAGACAATTAAACGCCTATAGTTAGCTTGCATGAAATTGCTCTCAAGAGAATGTACCCGAGTGTCCTGTTCCTAAAATTTGGAACAAAATAGAGTTCATTATAATGAACAAGTTTTTAGGCTCATTTGAATTCTGTAGATTCTTTATTTATTAGTTAATAAAAACATGACTTAGAAATGGCAAGTTCTATTTTAACTACATTATTAAGGGAAGGTGTTGTGTCTCAGGACTTGGTGGTGTGTGGCTGCTTCCGGAGAGGTGAGGCAGTCAGGCAGAGGCCAGGCCCAGGGCCTTCACCCTCTTGTGTGAGGGCAACAGGTGCTGGGAGGTTGCCTAGCGTCGTGGGCTGCCAAGAGAGGCAGCAGGCGACATTTACAGGTTAAGTCAGGCAGATAACATGAGAACAGATAACATGAGAAGTGCATTTGCGAAGGACGAGACCACCCAGAAAAGGGTAGGTCTCTGGGTCTTACTGAGGATTTGAGGAATCAAACACATACTGGAAAAGGAAATAATTTCTGGGATGTAAGAAGAAAGCCATGATAGAACCAAGGCACTTTGTTGGGGGCCAGAGACAGGCTTATTATGTGAGGTGCCAGTGTAATTAGAGAGCTGCTAATAACAGTTGATGCCTTTCCCACGAACTGGGTTTAGTGCTAAGGATTTTACACACCTGAATTTGGTTGCTCCCATCTTTAAATGAAAAAACCACATTCCTTGTCCTGATGTCTGCTGGGCATCAGGCTGAAACTGTCCCAGAGTGGTTGTGAAATCCATCTGCTATGAATTTCTTTCCCTACACCTGGTAACCTTCAGGTGGCTGTCATGATATTAATACTCTTTTGTAAAAAATTTTTTAGTAGAAATGGAAGTTAGAAACATGTAGAAAACAGCCAAAGGAAGCCAAACATGTAGAAAACAGCTGGGGATTGTGTCTCGGAAGTTGGTGTTGTGTGGCTGCTCCCAGAGGGACGAGGCCGTCAGGCAGAGGCCAGGCCCAGGGCCTTCATCCTTTTGACCTTTGCAGATCCATTGTGCAGATGGGTAAACTGAACATCTGTGTGCTTAGCGCAATTTCCTATTGGAGGTCACATTATGTAGAAGACATTGAATCAAGAAGCCCATGCTTCCAGAGCTCTGCAGGAGGGGTGTGATATGGGCACATGTGTGACTGAGGGTATGCGTGTGTGCATGTGTGCAAACTGGGTGAGCATGTGTGCGTATGTGTATGAGAATCTGTGTAAACATGTCTACAGGGCAGAATGGGAGAGGAACCCTGGGCTCCCCTTCTGGTCACTGTGGAACTGAAATTCAGGAACAGAGTGAGGACTCACTGGGCCCTTGATTTGGGGTCAGACTGAGGTCCAGTGTCCTGTGTGATGAGGACCAGAAGACATGCCTATACCTTGTTACATCTTGTCTCAAATGAGGATGGGTTTAGGAGCCAGGAGGCAAAGAACAGGGGGTCTAGCTGGTAAATGGCTACATCCAGTCTCACAGACAGTTTCTCGTTCTAAAATAATGAAAACAGGAATACTAACAGCATCAGATCAGAGCTGCTAGGCTTATCACCAACACTGATTTTGTGGTTTCCCAAGTTATCTCCATGTCTAAGGGTTTTCTGAAATTCTAAAAATACAAATCTGAAAGTGAAATGAAATCCAACAGAAAAACGCCGTGATCTTATTTAAGCACAAAGATTCCCAGGGATAGTAATCACTTCTTATGCTCAGGACATCTAACACAGGGTGGGACACACTTAGGACTCTTTAAAAACTCTGCGTGTATAGTTTTATATGTGCCCCATTCTCATTTTAGAGCAAGGTAATTCAGAGATTTGGAGCTCACAATCTGATAGCACCCACTTCCAAGATTGATTTGGTTTTTTTATTGAACCAAATGAAAAACCTGTACATTCAACTGATATTTTTTTAAAAAAAGAGATTGCTCCCAAACAGCGCTTTGGCGTCAATCAAAAAAAGTTATTCCTAAATCATAAAAATGCCACTTGAGAGTTTTATGATTGTAATGAAGTCCAAGGCCCTATCAAGTGCCCAGTGTGAACTTAATAATATCCAAAACTGACAATGTGCCAAGGATGCTGATTAATTAACCTGATTTTGCAAGCCAGGTGAGGACTATGAGTGATTCTCTTTTGCAATTTCCTTAAAGAATATGAAAAGAAATCTAGCTCTGAGACCTGCCCTATGTCAGAAGAGGTTCAGATGGAACCTGTTTTAGTTGTGGTAGCGTGCACTGCCCCTCTCGTGGTGAATTCTTCAAATTTACTCAGGCACAAATTGAATTTAGAAATGTTCTGGATCTATAAATTCTTTATTCTTATTCTTTCTCCTCTTGTTTGTACTTCAGATAATTCAAAACAATGAATTTAATTAAAAGTTTGACACAGCTTTGGTCATCACTAAACAATTCAAATATCAATCACATGGAAATGGAATCTTCCCTGAATAAATAAGCCTAATATTTAAGCATTTGATGACCTTGCAAATTCCAGGGCCGGAGTTTTGCAGTGATCCATTCCCAAGTGGTAAAAATTCAATATCTTCAATTAAATACTAAGCTAATGTATACTAAACCAAGCAGAAGAGCTAGAGACAAGTGATGAAATCATTTTCTTTGTCATCTAAGGACTTTGAGGGAATTACTCAATGCATCGCCAGTGATATCTTTCTCTATTCTCAGAGACACAGAGTTAAATGAAACACAGTGATTGATTTGAAATCATCGTCGAAACCACGATTACCAAATGAAGTTTAAGTAGCATGTGGAATGTAAAGAAAAAAATTCTGGAGCTATATCTGAGGTGACATTTTCTAGTGGTTTCGATTTGCATCTTTTTATTTACTATTTTATCACAGTCTAACTTCATCACCGACTCTTACTGAAATTAACTAGAGAATTGTTAGTTCAGACAGTGTATCCAAATGAATGCAAGGCAGGGAGTGCAAGGTGTGTTTAGATCCCGCAGACGTCTCAGAAACAAATGTGGCTCTGGAACTATGTCAATGACCCCAACGTTGGTGGTGGTGGTGGCATATGTGGACTTAAGTCAACATATTTTTTGGAGAATCTATAATTTTCCAAGCAGAGGGTTTACATGACCAGAGTCTCACGTCTTCAGAGAATTCAGTGGAAGGGCAGATAATCTCACCGATCAAGAACACTGATACTCAGTACCCTTCTTAAATTCAAAGAGCTCTGGAAACCGACAGTCGCTTTTATAAAAAAAAAATTCACTTGACCATAAAACCTGTCCTGAACTAGCGTGAGGCTATTTATAGTGTTCATTTATCCTACTTCATGTGAGTATATATATATGTGAAATTACTACTGAAACACTACCGCATTTGATTATAAGGCATTGCTGCAGATCCCACTGCAAATTTTATATACTAGCTAGTGTATGTACCACACTGGTTTACTAAAATAGAAGAAATGATGAATTCCAAAGCACATTTGGCCCCACCAATCTTAGGTAAGAGGTGTGGATCTGAACAACACGGTAAGCGATTCACTCAGCATGATAAAACAGAGAGAAAGGATACTTACCCAGGTGGGGTCAGAGAAGTGACACTTGAGACCTCAACTAAGATCAATGCAGAGGAAGAAGCAGAAGATAGGCGGGAAGGAGAAGGGATGCATTCGAGACAGATTCCACTGCATGTACAGATTCCCTGGAATCGTGGTGGAGACAGGGAGAGAGAGAGAGAAAGGGTGACAGCAAACTCGAGAAGGAAAGCAAGGGGGGGGGGGAGAGGAAGAAAGAGAGAGAGGGAGGGAGAGATGCGAGAGGGATGGGCATTACTTGGAAGATTGTGAGCTCTATAAATGCAAACATCTGCCCCCAGAAGCTGCTCTGAAGGACAGATATGGATATTTGCAGGCTAAATACCTAAGTGGATTCATGCACTGGATTCAATGAAAGTCTATGCTTTCTCTGACAGTGAGATGCTTTCATTTTATAGACTATAGGAGATGCTAATATAAAAAAATCATGTATTTTT
>NW_007247411.1:155552-188630 GCF_000164805.1 Carlito syrichta
GCAAGTGAGAGAGAACGAGAGAGAGAGAGAGAGAGAGAGAGAGAGAGAGAGAAAGATTCCGGTTATCTCTTGCTGGGTAGCACAGCATCCCAACACTTAGTGACTTTAACAACGACAATCATTCACTGTGCAAATCTGCAAACTGGGCAAGACATGGTGATGATAGCTCACCTCTGTTTCATGAGGCATCAGCGGGGTCAATCAGTTAGGACTAGAGAATCTGCTTCCAAGAGGCCTCGCTTGCACTGCTGCCAAATAGGCCACTGGCGACTGAGTGGGCGTAAGTCAATGGAGACTGTCCTCAAGACCAACCTATCCTCATAGCCCAGAGGGTGGGTGGGTTTTCGAGCAAAGACTTCCAAAAGCCAGGAAATGGGGGCACCATTCCCTTAAGGACCTGGCTCTGAAACCGCCATATTCTATAAGGGACAAAGACCTCACCAGTCAGTGGGAGGACTCTAGGCCACCGTGGGTCTGACTAAAGCTTGAAACAGGAGGGTGACATAGGATGGATGGAGGTGGACTTGAGGAAGGATACTCCATGACTCTATAAATTCAGCTTTCCCGCCATTCACTGTTTTAATAGAGAGAAGGCAAACTAAAATTAAATGCAATATCACTTCCATTCTTATGGCTAGCCTCGCTTCCATTCCCTTCTCTGCCCTCTTCACCAAAAAAGTGTTGGTGATGGAGAAAGGGGGGAAAAATGGTTTAGCCTACTTTGGGAAACCATCCAGAATTAGAAAAATGTAACTCTCGAGTCATTGTAAGTGGGGCATCCCATGAGACTTGGGGTGCTCTAACCAGCTTGTGCAGGCTTGCGGGAGCCGATTGTCCATGTCTCCTCCCAATCTAGCACCCAGGCATCACATTGGTCACTTGAATCTAGCTATCGTGGGTATATTTACACTGCAGGAATTGGCAAATACTACAAAATCAGGGATTTGAATTTCCTGTTTTCCTCAAGACAGTGAGTTTGCCAGTATACCACGGCATTTGCGTGTCACCCCGACCCCGTGTAGGGAACTACAGAAAGCAAAACGTCGCAGAATCGTGCCTTTGATAGGTTATAGTCTGAGTAACTCCATGTCATAAAAAAATAAATTCAGCTGGGCTCGGTGGCTCAGCCTGTAATCCCCAGCACTTTAGGAGGCTGAGGTGAGTGGATTGCCTGAGCCCATGGGTTCGAGACCAGCCTGGTCAACTTGGTGAGACCTAATCTCTACAATAAATCAAAAATTAGCCAGGTATGGTGGCGCACACCTGTAGTTCCAGCTATTTGGAAGGCTGAGGCAGAAGGATCACCACATCCCAGCAGGTGAATGCTGGAGTGGCAGTGAGTGTGCCACTGCACTCCAACCTGGGTGACAGAGTGACATGCCAACTAAAAAAAAAAAATTAGATTCAAGAATAAATACAATAATTAATTTCAGTGCCAATAGAAATTTCACTGATATGGATAAATAAGGAAAACAGAAAGGACAGAGAGGTCATGTACAGTTGTAAAAAAAAGTTAAAAACAAAACCACGCAGGTTGCAGTGGAGTCTGGTGGCTGGGGAAGTCGGGTGCTGGGGAGAGAATGCTGTGGGAGGGACGGGGTGCCCCCTTTCCGAGCTCGGATGGGCCACCCCTGTTCTGTTTGTTGCAGTTCCAGAGGCGCTGCTTGGAGCTGGAACTCAGGAAGACAGCCTGGGGAGCCGGGTTCCTCTTTCTGAATTTCCTTGAAGCATATACCTCTCAATGGGATCTTTCCCCCAGGTGTCTTCAGGCCTTTGGAGGTTATTTCTCTCCTTTCTCAGAAGGAGACAAGAGAAGCTTTAGCGGTGTGTTGCCATAAAAATAATAAGATTGCATTTGGCCCACAATTCGCATTGAGCCAAAAGAAATGTTTCGCAAACCGTCAGCAGTGTACCGGGAGCACCAAGGCAGATTTCCAAAAGCTGGAAGCTGGAGTATTGTGAGCTCTGAAAGTTGGGAGGGAGGAACTGAATGACTCTTCATCTCAACACAGAATCTGGCTATATTCTTGGAGTCTGGAGGTGGAAGCATTCCTGTAAGTAAAGATAGGGGTTTTCACTTAGGTGGTATTGTTCCGGAAAGCAATTACACGAATGCTTTTTCCTACCTCTGCTCTCAATGGAACTCTGTGCATTACTGATAACACCAGCACTATCAACTGCTCCACGAGTCCTGGGTTCCAGTGAATCTCGCTCTGAGAAGCTAGGCTAAACACATAAGGCCATACCTGGAAGCATTACGCTCCCTGTTCTTCAATATCCCTCAGACGTGAATTTTATACTGCATCTTTACTGACACTCCGATTTGTAGACTTTTCAAGTTATCCAGAAAATGCACACACACCGTTCCCTCCTCTTTGCCTCCTTTATTTTCCACATGGAAGAGGAAGGCTCTGATTGCAAAATCCAAGGCCAGGTGTGTTAGGCAAGGCATTTTTTTTGGTTTTGTTTTGCTGTGAGGAAGACGTCAGGGAAAGCAGAAAACAGAACAGCCAAGAATAGTTTGGATGGCGGTGGTGATTGGTGGTTGGCAGAATTGTCTTACCTTAAGAATGTGGAATTGTCTACTAGAGAAAATAGGATGTTTACTACCACTGGTTCATGGCATCCGACGAATCTTGTCCTCGTTCTCTGAGTCATCCGGGACAAGTCAGTGTTGCTTTCATCAGGAGACTTGAGAGGCGAGGGTGAAAGGGAAGGGAAATATGTGAACTCTCCCTACTGGCAGCCAAGTTTGATGGTGTATTCACTCCTCCTCCTCTCTCTCTCTCCATTTTCCTCCTCATCTTCCTCTTCCTTTTCCTCCAAAGTATCTGGGATGCAGGAGCCTGTCCATCAGACTCACGGAAAAAAGGCGACTCATGTGATTTTTGTTTCCTAGAAGAGGGTCATGGGTTAGAAAAAAGAAAACAACCAGGTCAATGATTAAGGTATAAGCTCCCAGTCTGATTTACGTGACTCAAGAGAGAGAGAGAGAGCGAGCAAAGGTTCTTTTTTCTCTATGGGAACTGTTGGACCCTGGTGTCTATTTCTGCTCTGGGAAAGCCACCACCAGCTACCTACATCCTTGCTGGGCTCACCCGCCCCCATCTGGTGACCGAGAAAAGGAGGTCCGCTGGAGCCCATTCATTTCTAAAGTTCATTTTGTCGTCATGTTCTGGGATACCATAAATGTCACTCCCCAAATCAGGTTTTCAAAAGAGAACATAATTAAATCACTTGGCTCTCTGGATTCCACACATCAGTGGAGGCAAGGGAGGGGAGGGTTGACTGTGGCCAAGAATAACAAATGACATTAGAAAAACCTATTTCATACTAACGGCTGAAAAGCAACACGCACAGGGAGAAGACAGCTATGGGGTGTTCAGGGATGTGTTATTGGTGCCGTGTTCTCTAGAAATATCTGGGAGTTCAAAGGTGGTGATAAAGTGTTTTTCCTAGTCTGCCAATTCCAAAATAAGGACTTAGAGAAAGAAGGGGAGGGGGAGGTAAGAGGGAGGGAGGGAGACAGGAAGAGAGGAAGGAAGACAGGGATGGGGGAGGGGGTGAGAGAGAGAGGGAGAGAGAGAGAGAGACCAGTGACCATCCTTTGTTTGCTTGTTTACAACTTTTGGAAGGCAAGTATCACAGTCTTCACTTAACATCTTTAGACAAAACCCCAGTGAGAAGTTGGAACCACAGCTCCTCTGATTATAATAATTTCTCCATCTAAAACAAGAAGTATTTCTCGACTTCTTCCCACAGTCCACACTGGGCTAGTAGTGAGGCTTACCCCTATACCCCCAGCACCACAGAGCAGTACCCACAGTTCTGATGCAATGAGTGAGATCAGCTCATGGGAAGACTTTCGGTGAGGTATTTTTTATATGCAGAAAATCTCTCGTAGCTGGAGCACAAGACTTTCGGCCCAACCTTCATTTAACCAATATTTATTTTATGCCAGCTTGACTAATTTAGGGGAAAATAATAATTTTGTGTGGCTGACCCTCGTGGAGGAGGAAGGTAGACAGGAGATGAGATTGTCAAGGGAGGTGAGACAGGATTATATATGCCATGCTAAGGAGTTTGGATATAATCTATACTCTTTATTTCTGCCTTCCTATCCACCCTTACTTCCTGTTGCTGTAACACCAAGATAATATGGGTTACAGGTGGGGCTGCAGAAGGGTTAAACCCGATCCTGTGGCGATTTAGAAAATAGTATTATGGAAACAGAGTGGTGAATGGATTAGAGAACGCAAGATTACAGGGAACAAAACTAGACAGCAAAATATGATACTGGTCAGATGAGAAAAAAATGACCCGAAGGGAGGGGACAGAATTTAGTGTGTGTGTGTGTGTGTGTGTGTGTGTGTGTGTGTGTGTGTGTGTGTGTGTAATGAGAGAGAGAGAGTTGGACACTTAAATTAAAGGAGAGGAAGAAGTCAATGACATTCCTAAAGTCTCTAATCTGGTAAACTGAGAGTGTTCTCTCAGACTCTGCTGTTTTCAGCAGTCAAACACCTTCCTCATTTTCACCTCTTCAGTGGCCCATAAATGCAAGTCCAGGGCCCACTTAAGACACTCCTTTGGCCCATAAATGCAAGTCCAGGGTCCAGGGCCCACTTAAGGCACTCTCCACTTTTCCCAAACCTCTTCTGGAACTAACCCCCTCTGTCTGAATAGTAGGTCCTCGTGAAAGTATGCCTTCATGGGGATGCTCCCTCAAGCCCTCCAGACTAGGCTTAAGACCTGACTGACTGAGACCCATCTCTTGGTCCTCTCTAGAGGGCTGGTGACTTGGGTGTGCCTCTGAGAGTCTTCTTATAACACTCTACTTTGGGTGCCTTCCCTGCTGTATCATGAGTTCCTTGAGACCCAGTTAATACACCAATAGAGAGTCTGGTGTCCTTCCCCCAGAGGGGGGTTTGGCATAGAGAAAAGAGAAAGAAGACTTGAAGAAAAGATGATTACAGTTTTAAAGAAAGAATTTAAAGAATGAAGGAATCTCTGAATTTATTTTAGGTATGTTGGAGTTGACGTGCTTGTGGAGTTAGTTGGGTCGGTGACATCAGTTCGGAAACAGTTGACATCATGACATCAGTGGTTGACATCGTAGGAGATGAGGTCAGCCTGGGAGAGTGTATGGAGTGAGAAGGGAAATAGGCCCAGGAGGGAAGCCAGGGAAGCTGGCACAAGAGGAGACAGTATAGGAGGGACAGAGGCAGCAGTTGGAAAGAGAGAAAGGAAGGTAAAGGAGAAGCCATTGCAAGAACAGAGTGACCTGGAAATGAGAAATAAAATCCCAAGCCCCCCATCAACAAACAGATTCCCTCGTGGCCAAGGAAACCCCGTGAAAACCTTCAAAACTGAATTCCAGACATGACAGGAAGTGAGGTTGGATATGCTTTGTTGTACCCGCTCTCTCTTGGAGTGTAGGCGCAACTGACCAGCATTCATGCTAAAATAGAGATCAGAAGACCGACAAAACGGACTCTTTGTGACAATAAGATGCCGCATTGTAAACAGGCCCCCAAGCCACTCCAGACAAGGCTTAAGTCACACACCTCTACAGATCACTCTGACCCTGTGTATTGGTTGACACCCTTCCTTATCTTAAAATATTCCTTTCTGCAGACTGAATTTTTCAACAAAGCTTTATGACTTTAATCAATTGCAATGAAAGAACCTCTGAGTTTACCTATGACCTGTAAGGCCTCACTTTAAGACATGCAGCCTTTTGGGGCCAAACCAAGGTGTACCTTCCATGGACTGATTAATGTCTTTGTACCTTCCACCTCCCTGAAATGTAGAAAACCAGACTGTGATCTGACTATCTGACTGATGTGGGTCCACTTTCTCAGAACCTCTTCAGACTGATTCCCTGGGCCATGGTCATTCATATTGGCTCAGAATAAACCTCTTTAAAATATTTTACAGAGTTTGCTTTTTCTGTTGACAGATCATTTATGTTAAATATCATAAAGAGGTTCTGTCTTGAAGGACCGGATAAAATCTTATTATTTGGTGTTAGATTCTAAAATCGTCAAGTGGGGGTCAATAGAGGAAATTTTAATATTCCTCATTCTAAATGCAAACACTGAATTGCCTCAAATTAAGTTGAGACAGAGGGATAGCGGCCTCTTAGGGCTACCAGATCACTCTTAGGACCACACAGTTCCCTCAGCTTTCAGCACAGGCTTAAAAGCCAAAGAACTGTTTTTTTTTGTTGTTGTTGTTGTTGCTGTTGTTGTTTTTATTTGTTTGTAGAGACAAGGTCTTGCTCTGTTGTCTGGGCCAGTCTCGAACTCCTGGGCTCAAGAAATTCTCCCACCTTGGCCTCCTACATATTTAAAATAATAATTTAAAAAAACCAAAGAGAATTTTACTAAGTAGGAGCCGTATGATTGCAATTAAGCCAAGATCTGACTACCAATTAAAATACCTATGGTAGGCCGGGTTCGGTGGTTCAGTCTGTAATCCCAGCACTTTGGGAGACCGAGGCAAGTGGATTGCCTGAGCACGCGGGGTCGAGACCAGCCTGGGCAATCTGGTGAGACCTCACCTCTACAATAAAATAAAAAACAGCCGGGCGTGGTAGTGTGTTTCTGTAATTCCGGCTACTTGGAAGGCCGAGCCGGAAGGATTGCCAGGTCGATGCTGGGGTGGCCGTGAGCATGTGTGCCACTGCACTCCAGCCTAGGTGAAGGAAGGAGACTCCAACTCAAAAACCACAAAAAGACAAAAAACAAAACAAAACCTATGGTAAAATTTCTGTTACTAATTTACTTTAAAAAAATTCCCCATTTGTTGGAAATAATCTGATGTAAATATAACACTCCACAAAAAGAAGTATTTATGGGTAATCCTTTGGTTTGAATTATTTTCATTAGGAATGACAATCAGCATTTCAGGGCTCATCCTGCCTCGTGGATTTCATTACTGTGACTTTGAGTGTTTACTGTTTCATTAGTACATGGTCAGGCATCAATTCACTTTTGTTTGTTTTTTGCTCCAGTCTTGGAATGTTCCTTCAGTTTAAGTGTTTATGCTTTTCCATGAATTATGAACATTTTAAAGCTATTATGCCTTTGAATATCGCCCAACTTTCATTTTCTCTATTATCTTCTTCAGTTGCTCCAACACATGTATACATGTACATCTGGGAATTTTTTGTGTGTAGGTGCATATGTATATATAGGTATGAATACACACACACACTTTTTCATCACATTGTACAATTTTATTTTTAATTTTAAAGATGTGGGGTACAATTCAGAATTAGGTACATGAGTGGTCACCATACAGGTAAAGTTTGGGGCCCCCTTATTAATGTTATCTGCCCCTCAGCCCCCGGCAGTATCCCACCACTGCCAATCCCTTTCTCACAGTATTATGATAAATGTTCAGGATCCACTTATGAGTGAGAATATGTGGTTCTCAGATTTTTGTTTCTGTGATAGATCACTGAGTATTATAGACCCTAAATCCATTCAGGTTGCTGACAAGTTCATAATTTTGTCCTTTATGGCTGCGTAATGTTCTATTGTGCATATGTACCACATTTTTAAAAATCCAGTTCACTTCTGATGGGCAGCATGATTGGTTCCATGTTTTTGCTATTGTGAATAATGCTGCAATAAACATGCGTGTGCAGGTATCTTTTTCATAGAGTGATTTGAGTTCCTCTAGGTAGGGGGATTCTGAGTCATATGGAGTGTTGATTTTTAGATTTTTTTAGGAATCAGCACACTGTTTTCCACAGAGGCTATACAAGTTTATACTCCCACCAACGGCGTAGAAGCATTCCCTGTTCCCGGCATCCTCTCCAGCATCTGTTGTTTTTTGAGCTATTGATGATGGCCTTCCTGATTGGAATTAGGTGGTATCTTAATGTGGTTTTATTTTGCATTTTCTTGATAATTAGTGAGGCTGAGCATTTTTTCATGTATCTGTTGGATGCTTGTATGCTTCTTAGAAGTGTCTATTCATACTTTCTGCCTACCTTTTGGTAGGGTTTTTTTTTTTTCCTTACAGCACGTTTGGGTTACTTGTTGATCCTGGATGTTAGGGCTTTGTTAGCGAATATTTTTTCCCATTCTGTGGGCTGTCTCCCTGCTCTCTTGATAGTTTCTTTTGCTTTCTAGAACCTTTTCAGCTTGATGAGTTCCCGTTTGTCTATCTTATCTCTTGTGACTTAGGCATCTGAGGTTTTGACCAGGAATTGGTTGACTACTATTCCAATCTATGCAAGGATGTCTCCTGTGTTTTCTAAGATTCTTATAGTTTGAGGTTTTATATTTAGGGCTTTGATCCATTTAATGTTGATTTTTGTGTATGGTGACAGGTAGGAGTCCTGTTTCATTCTTCTGCATGTGGTCAGTCAGTTTTCCCAGCACCATATACTGAACAGGTTCTCTTCTCCCCAGTGGTTGTTGGTGGAGGCTTTGTCGAAGATGAGTTGGTTGAGAAATTGAGGTTTTGTTCCTTTGGTCTACACACCTGTTCTTGTTCAATACCAGGTTGTTTTGATTATTGTAAACTTATAGTAGAGTTTAAAGTCTGGAAGTATGATACCTCCTGCTTTTTTTTTTGCTGAAGATTGTTTTGGCGATTTGTGGTTGTTTGTGTTTTCATATGAATTTCTGTGTTGTCATTTCCAGTTCTGAGAAGAATGATGTTGGTAATTTAATGGATATTGCCTTTGGTAGGATGGTCATCTTAACAACGTTAATTCCCCCAATCCATGAGCAGGGAATATTTTTCCATTTGTTTGTGTCTTTGATTTTATTGAACAGTGTTTTGTAGTTTTCACTGTAAAGGTCTTTCACTTCACTGGTTAGGAAAATGCTGAGGTATTTCATATTTTTGTGACTATTGTGAATGGGATTGTGATTTTTATTTGGTTCTCTGCCTGTTTGTTGTTGGTGTATAAGAATGCGACTGTCTATTTCACATTTATTTTGTACCCTGAGACTCTGCCAAAGTCCTTTACCAGTGCAAGAAGGTTTCTTGACAGATTCAGGGTATAGAATCATACCATCAGCAAAAGACATAGCTTAACTTCCGCTCTTCTTATTTGGATACTCTGATTTCCTTCTCTTTTCTGATTGCTCTAGCTAGGACTTCCAATACTATGTTGAACAGGAGGGGTGAGAGTGAGCAGCCTTTTCTTGTTCTGGGAGATTGTGGAGTCATATGGAAGGTCGATTTTTAGATCTTTTAGGAATCTCCACACTGTTTTCCACAGAGGCTGTACTAGTTCACACTCCCACCAACAGCATAGAAGCGTTCCCTTTTCGCTGCATCCTCTCCAGCATCTGTTGTTTTTTGAGTTATTGGTGATGGCCATCCTGACTGAAGTTAGATAGTATCTCAGTGTAGTTTTAATTTGCATTTCTTTGATGACTAATGAGGTTGAACATTTTTCATGTATCTGTTGGCTGCTTCTATGTCTTCTTTTAAGAAATATATATTCATATCTTTTACCCACTTTGTAAAGGGGCTGGTTGTTTTCAATTTTCAGCACATTTGAGTTCCTTGTAGATCCTAGATGTTAGGGCTTTGTCACACATACAATTGGCAAATAGACACTAAGATTCTCAACAAGATCCTAGCAAACAGGATCCAACAACATATCTCAAAAACCATCCACCATGACCAAGTAGAGTTCATCCCCAGGATACGAGCTGGTTCAACAGCCATAAGACCATAAACGTAATTAAATATTTCAACAGATGTAAAACAAAAAACCACATGATTATATCATTAGATGTGGAAAAAGCTTTTGTTAAAATCCAGCACCCCTTCTTGAAAAAACCCTCGAACATCTAGGCATGGATGGAACATACCTCAAAATAACAAGAGTCATCTATGAGAAACCCACAGCCAGCATATTGCTAAACAGACAGAAATTAGAGCCATTTCCCCTGAAAATTGGAGCAAGATAAGTCTGCCTACTCTCACCTCTCCTTTTCTACACAGTTTTGGAAGTCTTAGCTAGAGAAATCAGACAAGAGAAGGAGATCAGAGGTATCCAAATAGGAAAAGAGGAAGTCAAGTTATCTTTGCAGACGACATGATTCTGTACCTCAAAAACCCAAAAGAATTGGTCAAAAAACCCTTGCACTGATAAAGAAATTTGACAAGGTTTCAGGGTATAAGATAAATGTATAAAAGACAGTCATATTTCTAAACACCAACAATAAACAAACAGAAACTCAAATAAAAAGTACAATCCCATTCACAATAGCCACACAAAAAATGAAATACCTTGGCATCTTCCTAACCAGAGAAGTCAAAGCCCTTTACAACAAAAACTACAAAACACTGCTCAAAGAAATCAAAGATGACACAAACAAATGGAAAAATATTCCATGCTCATGGATTGGAAGAATCAACATTGTTAATCTGCAGATCTAATGCAATACCCATTAAATTGCCAGCAGCATTCTTCTCAGATCTGGAAATGACAATACAGGAATTCATATGGAAACATAAACGATCACGGATTGCCAAAATAATTCTCAGCAAAAAAAAACCCCACAAAAAATACAAAGCAGTAGTTATCACACTCCCAGACTTTAAACTTTATTATAAGGCTACAATAATCAATACAGCCTGGTATTGGAACAAGAGCATGCAGATAGACCAATGGAACAGGATAGAGATTCCAGAAGCAAAACCTCAATTTCCCAACCAACTCATCTTCGACAAAACCTCCACCATCAACCACTGGGGAGAGGAGAACCTATTCAGTAAATCGTGCTGGGTAAACTGGCTGACCTCCTGCAGAAGATTGCAACAAGACCCTCCTACCCATCATCGTGCACAGAAATCAACTCTAAATAAATCAAGGACCTAAATTTAAAACCTCAAACTATATGAACCTTAGAAAATGCAGGAGACACACTTAGGGAAATTGGAACTGGCAACCAATTCTTGATCAAAACCCCAAGTGCGTATGCCATAAGAGAGAAGATAGACAAGTGAGACCTCATCAAACTGACAAGCTTCTGCAAAGACAAAGAAACCATCAAGAGAGCAGGGAGACAACCAACAGACTAGGAAAAAAGTATTTGCCAACTTTATAACTGACAAAGGCCTAACATCTAGGTTCTACAAAGAGCTCAATGTGCCAAAACAAAAACAAAAACAAAACAGCTACATTACAAAGTGGGCAAAAGATATGAATAGACATATCTTCTCAAAAGAAGACATACAAGCAGCCAACAGATACATGAAAAATGCTCAGCCTCATTAGTCATCAGAGAAATGAAATTAAAACCACGCCAAGATACCACCTAACTTCAGTTGAGATGGTCATCATCAATAACTCAAAAAACAACAGATGCTGGAGAGGGTGTGGTGAAAAGGGAACACTTCTACACTGTTGGTGGGAGTGTAAACTAGTACATCCTCTGTGGAAAACAGTGTGGTAATTCCTAAAAGATCTAAAAATCGACCTTCCATTTTACCCCACAGTCCCCCTGGTGGGAATATACCCAGAGGAACTCAAATCACTCTGAAAAGATATTTAACACACGCATGTTTATTGCAGCATTATTTACAATAGCAAAAACATGGAACCAACCATGCTGCCTATCAAAAGAAGACTGGATTAAAAAAAATGTGGTACATATGCATGATGGAATATTACACAGCCATAAAGAAGGACAAAATTATGAACTTCACAGTAGCCTGAATGGACTTAGAGGTTATAATACTGAGTAACCTAACACAGAAATAAAAAACTGTGTATCACATGTTCTCACTCATAAGCAGACCTTGAACAATTATTGTAATGCTATAAGAAAAGGATTGACAGTAATGGGAAACTGCCAGAGGAGGGGGAGTGGGATTGGCAGTAGTGGGAAACTGCCAGGGTGAGGGGGGCACACTTCATCAACAAGGGTACTTGCATAATGGATATTTGTATAGCTAACCCTGAATTGTACCCCACATATTTAAAATAAAAAATGTTTTCAAAAATAATGATATACTCATCCTCAAAAATGCCCATATGTGAAAAAAAAAGAAAAAGGATCAAGTCAAGTCAGAAAACACATACAGAAAGACATGTATGGAAAGAGTGAGCAAAAAGAACTCCCAAAACAAAAAACAAACAAACAAAATACATTTAAGAAAGGAACTTCCTTTTATGGCCGTTTCTGGAATGTCAGGCTCATTTTATTTTTATTTTAAAGTTGTGGGGTACAATTCAGGGTTAGATATACAAATGTTCATTATGTAGGTACCCTTGTTGATAAGGTGTACCCCTCCCTCCCCTGGCAGATTCCCACTACTGCCAATCTTTTTCTTATAGTATTACAATAATTGTTCAAGGTCCACTTTTGAGTGACAACATGTGAGTCTCAGTTCTTTGTTTCTGTGATAGATTGCTCGATATTATATATTCTAAGCCATCCAGGTTGCTGTGAAGTCCATGATTTTGTCCTTCTTTTTGGTTGCGTAATATTCCGTTGTGTATGTACCACTTTTTTTAATCCAGTCCTCTTTCGATGGGTAGCATGGTTGGTTCCATGTTTTTCCTATTGTGAACAATGCTGCAATAAACACGCATGTGCAGGTATCTTTTCCATAGGGTGATTTTAGTCCCTCTGGGGATATTCCTTGGAGGGGGATTGTGGGGTCATATGGAAGGTCAATGTTTAGATCTTTTAGGAATCGTCACACTGTTTTCCACAGAGGCTGTACTGGTTTACACTCCCACTAACAGTGTAGAAGTGTTCCCTTTTTGTCACATCCTCTTCAGTATCTGTTGATTTTTGAGTTATTGGTGATGGCCATCCTAACTGGAGTTAGGTGGTATCTCAGTATAGTTTTAATTTGCATTTCTTTGATAACTAATGAGGTTGAGCCTTTTTTTCGTGTATCTGTTGGTTTCTTGTGTGTCTTCTTTTGAGAAGCGTCTATTCATATCTTTTGCCCACTTTGTGATGGGGCTGTTTTTTTCTTTTCAGCACATTTGAGTTCCTTGCAGATCCTAGACGTTAGGCCTTTGTCACACATACAGTTGGCAAATAGATGCTAAAATTCTCAACAAGATCCTAGCAAACAGGCTCCAACAACACATCTCAAAAACCATCCACCATGACCAAGGAGGCTTCATCCCGAGGATACAGGCTGGTTCAACATCCATAAGACCATAAACGTCACTAAATACATCAACAGATGTAAAAACAAAACCACATGATTATATCACTAGATGTGGAAAAAGCTTTTGATAAAATCCAGCACCCCTTCTTGATAAAAACCCTTGAACATCTAGGCATAGATGGAACATACCTCAAAATAGCAAGAGCCATCTATGAGAAACCCACAGCCAGCATACTGCTAAGCAGACAGAAATTAGAACCATTTCCCCTGAAAACTGGAGAAGACAAATCCGCCCACTCTCACCCCTCTTTTTCTACACAGTTTTGGAAGTCCTAACTAGAGCAATCAGACAAGAGAAGGAGATCAGGGTATCCAAATAGGAAAAGAGGAAGTCAAGCTATCCCTCTTTGCAGACTACATGATTCTATACCTCAAAAACCCAAAAGAATTGTTCAAAAACCTCCTTGCACTGATAAAGAACTTTGGCAAAGTTTCAGCGTATAAAATAAATGTGCAACAGACAGTCACATTTCTATATATCAACGATAAACAAACAGAAACCCAAATAAAAAGCACAATCCCATTCACAATAGCCACACAGAAAATGAAATACCTTGGCATCTTCCTAACCAGAGAAGTCAAAGACCTTTACAAGAGAAACCACAAAACACTGCTCAAAGAAATCAAAGATGAGACAAACAAATGGAAAAATATTCCATGCTCATGAATTGAAAGAATCAACATTTTTAAGATTTCCATCCTACCCAAGGCAATCTACAGATTTAATGCAATACGCATTAAATTGCCAGCCGCATTCTTCTCAGACCGGAAATGACAATACAGGAATTCATATGGAAACATAAATCACCACGGATCACCAAAATAATCCTCAGTTAAAAAAAAATAAAGCAGTAGGTATCACACTCCCAGACTTTAAGCTTTATTATAAAGCTACAATAATCAAAGCAGCTTGCTATTGGTACAAGAGCATGCATATAGACCAATGAAACAGGATAGAGATTCCAGAAGCAAAACCTCAATTTCCTAACCAACTCATCTTCGACAAAGCCTCCACCACCAACCACTGGGGAGAGGGGAACCTACTCAGTAAATGATGCTGGAAAAACTGGCTGGCCACATGCAGAAGATTAAAACAAGACCCCTACCTATCACCATACAGAAAAATCAACTCTAAATGAATCAAAGACCTAGACGTAAAACCTCAAACTATAAGAACCTTAGGAAATACAGTAGACAGCCTTATGGAAATTGGAACTGGCAACCAATTCCTGATCAAAACCCTAAGTGCCCAGGCCATAAGAGATAAGATAGACAAATGGGACCTCATCAAACTGTCCATCATCTGCAAAGCCAAAGGAACCGTCAAGAGAGCAGGGAGAGAGCCCACAGATTGGAAAAAAATACAGGCTCATTTTTATTTTTCTTTTTAATTTTTTAATTGGTGTCTCCCAAGCACCCCTGCTTTTGGCTTACTGAAGCTCTGGAGACCCTCCCCTCTGCTCTTAGCACAACATTTCGGGCTGCTCTCAACATGGGTCAGACACCCCATGGACTGCTGAGGGAATTGTGTGTGGATCAGATCAGGTCTCACGCCAACTCGTCTGTTGCTAGGTCTCCCACTCTGAATGCACATGTCTGTGTTTGGTCCAGTGTGGGGGTGTGGCAACCATCTCTTAGTATCATGCATTTGCAGTATCCTCTATGGGTCAACAATGGTTGATCTCAAATGGAGATCGCCCCTGGGTCTCAGGATGCAGGCTGTCAGACTTGAGCAGCTAGTGCAGGTCTCTGCCTGGTTCTGGAACAGAGTAAATGGTGTTGGTCCATGTCTTCTCCTTCCCTGGGGCTCAGAATTGGCATCTGAAGTGAAAACAATCTTCTGGGATCAAGTCTTTGACCTGAGAAATCTCTACTGACTCTGGGAAGTTAGTGTCAGAATTGAGTTAAATTGTGGGAAACGCAGTTGGCATCTGGAGATTTGGCGAATTGCTTAATGCTAGGGGAAACCTAACGTATTTGGTATCAGAAGCATTCTGTTGAGTGTGTAGAGAAATCATAGCTTTTCTTGTACTCGGGGTACAAATCATCTTATCGTGGCAGTGCATTTAGTTTTGTTATATAACTTTTTGTTGTAATCTGTAATCTCCTGTTCAGACTAATTATCTTCTCAGGAGTTGTAGTTGTGAGAGTGTGCTCACAAAATATTTTGAATTTGCATCTGCCAGTACCTATAAGACACCTGGCCGGGATGATGCTTTGATCTTGTACCATAAGAGGAGTGATGATTCAGATTTCTTATTCATGTGTATTCATGCTGTGATGTCAAGCCTCAGCAAAATGCATACATTCACAGGCTCACATTTTAAAAGGTGTGTTTACAATATCTCAGGAGTAATTATTTTTTTCTAGCAGGGCCCTGATTGGATAGCAAGTGTCTAAGTTCCTTTCTTAGGTGGCAAACAGAAGTCTTCTAAAATCCATTTCCTGTATGGACCAGCCCTATAGTATTTCTGGATTTACTCTTCATCATTTTCGGTACCTGAAATTTTTCCTTTTTTTGATTTTGACCTCAGTGCTATATTTAGTTAGGGAGGGGATTACATTTTATTCAGAATTATTATACATTTTTACATTACTTCAGCCTCCCAATTTGACTGTAATGTTCTCTGACAACATAAACCTTAGACACTAAAGCATTGGCAATAAAATTAATGACCTCTTTTATTAACCAAAGGGGCTCTCCACAGCCTCAATAGACTAGTTTAGTATCTGAACCCTCTTGGACACTCCCCTCAAAAATATGCTTACACTTGTCATCAGGGGGAAAAAATAACCTAAAGAATCTGCATATGGATGAAGAATCTATATTTCTTTTTTCTTTTCTTTTCTTTTCTTTCTTTTGAGTTGGAGTCTCACTCTGTCGCCCAGACCGGAGTGCAGTGGCCACTCTCGGCCCCCGCAGCCTCGACTTGCTGGGCTCCGGCGATCCTTCCGCCTCAGCCTTCTGAGTCGCTGGAACTACAGGCGTGCGCTACCACACCTGGCTAATTTTTGATTTATTGTAGAGATGAGGTCTTGCCAAGTTGCCCAGGCGGTTCTCGAACCCTCAGGATCAGGCAATCCACTCACCTCAGCCTCCCAAAGCATGGGATTACAGGCTGAGCCACCGAGCCCGGCTAGAATCTTTCTTTCATGATAGTCTATAAAGTACTTCACTTAATGGGGGCACTTTCAAAGCTATTATCTCTTTCAGTCTTAGAAAAATCTGTCCAGAGAGATTTGGTGGGTATTTTCATTCCTATCTGAATGGAAATGAAAAGGGAGAGGAGGGGACCGAAGAGCGAGAAAGTGTGGGTGGCGGAAACAGGGTGGTGCCAACACTGATAGGATGAGGAGAGGGGGAGGACCTCGTAAGGACGGCTGAGGAAGATGCTTTCCAGATGGGAGCAGGACCATCTACTTAGGATGCTAGGGAAGAGAGTGGTCAACAAGGCCAACCACTGCAAGACAAAATACTCATTTTGAAAGTCGCTGGTGACCTTGGCAGAGCAATGATAGCAGAGTGTTGGGGTCTTTTTAGATGAAATACATTTAAGAATGAGCGAAAGTAATCATGTATATAAGCATGAACAGCTCTTAAAATCAGCCCTACTTTAAAGAAAAGGAAAATCAACCAACAGTAAAAAAACAAATAATCTTATTAAAAATGGGCAAACACACAAGAGATGTTTCTCAAAAGAAGACATACAAACGACCAACAAGTATATGAAGAAATGCTCAACATCACTAATCATCAAATACAAATACAAATCAAAACCACAGTGAGATGTTCTCTCACCTCAGGTAGAATGTCTATTCCTAAAAAGTCAAAAAACAAAACAAAACAAAACAACAACAACAACAAGCATGCTGGTGAGGATGTGGAAAAACGGGAACTCCTATGCACTTGTTAGAAATACAACTTAGTACAGCAACTATGGAGAACAGATGGAGAATTCTCAAAAACTAAAAATAGAACTACCATGCAATCCAGTAATCCCACTACTGAGTATGTATCCAAAGGAAAATAAATCAGTATATCAAAGGGATACTTGCAATCATGCTTATCACAGCACTATTCTCAATAGCAAAGGTATGGCATCAACCTAAGAGCCCACCGGTGGACAAAAGTATTTAAAATGTGGTGTATATGCACAATGGAATACTATGCAACCATACAAGGAATGAAATCCTGTCATTTGCAGCAACATGGATGGAATTTGAGGGTTATTACGCTAAGTGAAATAAGCCAGGCACAGAAAGGCAAATGCCACACGCTCTCACTGTACGTACGCAAGAGCTAAAAAACTTGATCTCATGGACACAGAGAATAGAACAAAGATATCAGAGCCTGGGAAGGGTAGGTAGGGGAAAAATGGGGGAGGGGGATGCAGAGAGATTGGTTAATGAGTACAAGCCTAAAGTTAGATAGAAGACATAAGATCTATTGTTTGGCTTGATAGAGGACTAGGATGACTAAGAAAGAACTGTGTGTGTGTGTGTGTGTGTGTGTGTGTGTGTGTGTGTGTGTGTGTGTGTGTGTGTATCTCAAGGTAATTAGAAGACAGAACTTGAAATAATAGCAACACATAAAAATGATAAACCCACAAGGTGATGGATACCCCCAAATACCTCGGCTTGATTATTGCACATTTTATGCATGTAACACTCACATGTACCCCATAAATATATAAACTATTATGTATCAAAGAGAAAAGAAATAAAAAGATGACTATGGCTTTAGCTATCGAATAATATGAAATCAAATTAATTTTTTGGAAATTGGCAGGGTTTTGATGAAAAGCAAATTTCAAAGCTGTAAAGGAAAGAAAAAATTAAGAGGGAAAGGTCAAAAATATAGGCGAGAGAGGAGAATTCTGATGAAGTGATGTGTTATGAGAAGCATCACTTGAAGCAGAGAAGATGATCATTAAATCTTCAAATGGGTTAAACAGTAGGAGGAGAGGAATTCTACTCTGGGTATTTTAAAACCAGGAAAGTGAGGCAGTGCAGAAGAATGCTATGTGTATCCTTCACTTGTTTTGGGCTTCAAGCACTCAAGCAATGTGAAACTTACTATTTTTACAAAACAAGGAATCCAGAGATAGTACAGAACCTAGACTGGTTATTTCAGCAGTCCAATGATGTCATCAAATACTCTGGTGATGGGTTTTGTGGAGAAAATAAAATTTTACTGTTTATTTCCTATTGAATTTTTAACTAATAGAGATATACTTTGGAATTGAACAAATGGAGGTCAAATTTCTGCTTTGGCACTGATGGTGCTACTGTTGAATATGTTTTGGATGAGGGACAAGCACATGTTTCTTATTATTGGACACCTGAAACAGCACCTTACCACCATTTGCTGGACAAGCGTAGGTATGCCCCAGAGGCAATCACTTCCCAAATAAAGGAAGCAGAGTTGAATCTCCCATTATTTTGTAACTTTCAAAATTAATTTAATTGGAGAAAGCAATCATACCTTATTCAAAACATATACAACATTTCACACTTAAAATATAATTAAAATGCTTAGTTACTTTGTACTTCAGTAGATGACTATTTCCGAAAACACATTTGATTATTAAAACTGCCACTTCTGAGCAGAGTAAAACACACTTAAAATCACTTCTTTCTGCATATCCTCAGTTTGAGCACTGGAGATAAGCAGATTGAATTTGGAGAGACTCTCTTTCTCTGTTTTAATTGAGGCTTTTTTTTTCTGTTCCCATAACTGGAAATTAAGACTGATGAATTATACCTCCTGATCAAGATCCATGTTGGAGATTATTGCCCTGACCCTTGGGAAAGTCTGTGTCTGTGTGAATTCTCATCTCAACAAAACAAAAATAAATGTAAAACATTTACTAGCAAACAGAAAGATTGTGCTTAATGAAATAGAGGACACCAGCCTTCAAAGGGACAACTTCCCAATGTCTGATTTACAAAATTTTCTGCAAAGATTTTTAAATGTTTTTCTTTTGGTTTTTTTTGGTGGTAAGTGAAGATTGTTAAAGATTCTCAGATCCTTCTGGCATCACTGAAAGCATAGACTGCATATTACATTTCCTGATTAATACTGATGCGAATGCACTTTGAGGCCATCTGCATCTCTTGCGTGTCAATCGATGATATGGCAACTTATTGCTAGAGAGTAAAAGAGATGTTGATTTTCTTTCTTTCTTTCTTTCTTTCTTTCTTTCTTTCTTTCTTTCTTTCTTTCTTTTCTTTCTTTCTTTCTCTCTTTCTCTCTCTCTCTCTCTCTCTCTTTCTTTCTTTCTTTCTTTCTTTCTTTCCTCTTCTTCTTCTCCTTCTCCTTCTTCTTTTTTTTTTTTAACAAAGCTTCCAGCTTCAAATACATGAGATAAAGACCAATGGCAGACCTTGGCACCAGAATACCAGTTCAGCAGAGCACATGGCTCATCTGGGAATTGGGTCTCCCTAAGGAAGGCTAGGTTCAGATCTCACTTCTGATACTTTATTAAGACAGAGTCATTTTGGTTCAGTCCAAGCCCCACAATTCCATTCCCAGCCTAAGTGAACAATTTAGTCCATATGGACGATGCTACAATTAAAGAGCAATAATGTTAATAACAAATAAGTACTGAGTGGTTATTATGTGCAAGCCACTGTTCTAGTGCTTTCCATTTCTTAACTCAATGACCTCTCCCAATGACCAAGGCCATGATTTAAAAACTACACAGCTACTAAAAAAAATATTTTCAGTGTACTAAGCACCTGCCATGTGCTTAGTTTACACCTTATGTAACACTTTATACACAACTCGCCATTCAGCTTCATTAATCTGGTGTTCTGTTTCCAACTACAGATGCTAACTCTGAGCCAGTAGATAGTTGGAAAACCAGGCACAAGACTGTGCTTTCTAGAACAATACCTATGCCACTTAAACTGGTTTAATGAGAAAAATCAATACTGCTGCCCAAAACTAGATTTTTGTATACCACTCTCAATGTCTATGCTAGAAAATGAACTTTACAGAAGCTGCTTACATCCTTAATGTTACTGCTATTTCTGCTCCAAGATATTTATTTCATCCGCTGCTACTACTGCTTTGTCACTAGTTCCAGAGAGAATGACGAGACGTTTGAAAGCTGACACCATTTGTTTCTATCCTCAGATGTTTAGAAAAATTAACTCTCTAGCCTTTTCAGTTGCGACCTGGGAGACAGTTTTTATTTGCTGCCCATTTTTTAAACTTAGAAAGGAATTCAGAGGAATGACAAATTTCCACTCAGTGATGTTGCGAAAAAAGTTTTATTATCCCCATTTTAATGGATCATGGGACTAAGACACAGAAGGGCTAAATGTCATAAGCTGGGTTCTTGCAAGCAAACTCTAAGATGGAAAATTTTATACAAAAGGTTTATTAGAGAGTGCTCTCAGGAGATATGTTCCTAAGGAAAAGAGGAAATCAGGACTGGGCAGAGAAAGAAGCTGACCTTCAGTGCTGTCACAACGGAGGCCTCGGTCAATCTTATGGGGAGCTCCGTTGCAAAGGTGACAGGATAATTGCCCAAAATTAAGGCAAGGGGACTAAGCCTTGTTTCTCTGAGTAAGCCAGTTTTCGACCATGGGATGCCCCTGGAATGGGGCAAAACCCTGGTTGAAGAGCTTTGTGTGACGGAAAGGGAATGAAATGAGTTACTGTTCTGTTTTTGTAAAGACAATGAAATCATCAATTTAACATGGGCTAATTCCCACAAAAATATTAATATAGTAGCAGTGTTATTCATCTATCTTACCACAGTAGAATCTATCTTAACTCTATATACATATTTTAAAAATAGTACATTCAACCTTAAAGACGGACAACGTCAAGTGTTTGCTGAGGACATGGAAATGTCCTGGAACACATACATTGCTCGTGGAAACGTACAGTGGGTGCAGTTACTTTGGAAAACATTATGACAGTTTCTCCACTTGAAGCCCAGTGGTGACTCTGTCTCCCCTTCCTTCAGATCTTTCAATGATTTTGCAGTATGTAAGTCCCTTTCTACCTAAAATATCTAGAGTAATTTTAGTTTTATGCACTGATACCTGACTGATGTAACCTGTAGTAACTGGATGAAGGGTGGCACTGTTTCCTCTTCACCTAGACCACTTCATTTAGTTCTGGGTGTTGTGCATCGAGGAAAACAGATCGCTGAATCCATCCAGATGAGAGTGACCAGGGTAGTGAGGATCTTGAAATCATGAGAGGTAAGCAAAGATCAAAGACAAGAGACAAAATGTATGAGAAACGTAAGGGCTGCTTTTAAGTACATTAAGCACCTTATATAAAAGAACTCTGCAGTACATAGGAAGAACCAGGACAATTTTGGTGGCAAATATAAAAAACGTTCCGGGAGTTGATTTGTCTTGCCAGAGATTCCCATCACAGGAGAGGTGAAAGTGGAATGTAGATGACCACTTGGTGGAAAAGTCATAAGGGAGAGCCAAGGATTCTGAAGTGTGTAACCATTAAGGCAGACAATTTTAAAGAGGAGGCAGCAAGCCAGTGGCTTGTGACCAAATTGGTCTATATCAGCCGTCCCTAAGCTTTTTGGCATTAGGGTCTGGTTTCCTGGAAGACAATTTTTCCATAGTTGGCAGGGAGGGGCGCAGAGAGGAGGAGGGATGTGGAGTCAAACCTCAATTCGAATCACCCCCTCAGCCCCACCTCAGATCCTCAGGCACTCAATTTTCCTAAGGAGTCGCAACCTAGATCCCTCGCATATGCAGTTCACAATGGGGTTTGCTGCTCCTATGAGAATCTAATGCCGTGGTTGATCTGACAGAAGACAGAGCTCCACTAACCTGCCCTTACCTTCTACTGTGTGGCCCAGATGGATTTAGTTTTCAATATTTGTGAATCGATAGAGTTACATACAAATATGAAATTTGTTTTTTCTTGGAAAAAAAATTCAGAAAATGTAGCACTGAGCCTGTATTCCCCTCTGGCAATAATCAGTTGTACTAAGAAGAGATTGTTTCCTTTAAACTGGGCGAGCAATCTATAACTCCTCACATTCCTAACCTTCCCACCTGCTTATGTTTTAGCTCACAGCTTTTTTTTTGAAAGCAGGACTTATTGAGAGGACAGAGAAGCTCCCACAGTGGGAGGGGACCCCAAGGGGTTGCCGCAGCTCACAGCTTTTATCTATGCTACCAGAATGGACTCTGAGTTTGCTACTTCTGGGTCCCCAGACTTAAGATTCTCTGACTCTTTGATGCCATGATGCAAAGTTCAGTTCAAATGCTATCTCTGCTAGGAAGCTTTTCCTACTCATTCTAGTTAAATGTTCTTATCCTCTTCCCTGAATATCTCTGGCTTCTAAGGCATTTACCACAACTTGCTTGAGTTTATTCTTTCAAGTTGTCAATAAGATAGATGCCTGAGGTCAGGGGTCCCTTGGAGCGGAGACATCTATAGATATTTGTTTGACAAATATCCTGCAATGACTGTTAATGATACCCTTTGACAGGCTGATTAATTTCACTGCATCTTAGAACTAGCTATTTCTACACAAGGGGAAGCTTGCTGCTTTCATTTTAACTGCAAAATTTATTTTTGAAATTGAGTTTTATTTTTCCCTGGCATTCAGGAATCTTGAAACAAGTATCAAAAAAAATTTAACTTTTAGACTATGGAGTTTCATTTCTGTTAGTCATTTTACTAGGCATCAGTCAGAATGTACCTATAAATTGCCTTCCTTCCTTCATCAAGAAATTAAGATGCTGGATTATCTCATTCCACAAAGCCTAAATTTACATTCAAATGTATAACTGCAAACCAGTTTCAGTGTTATTGTTCTAGACATTCTTTTTCCAAATCATCATCTTTTTTTTGGGAGAAGGCAGGTGAATAGTTTGCAACTTTTGATCTAACCTGGACTATTGAGAATAATAGTAATAATTTAATGCTTGGTAATCCTCTATATCATGAGTATAATATTTAAATATTGTATATATCAGCTTTTTCCAAAATACTGATTCTCTAGAATACCAGTTTTGTGAAATGCCTCCCAAATACTCCAGTTGAAAAACGGGTAGCAAGCTTATATAATATTGTAGCCAACATAGACTGAGCCACAATATTTTTTGAAGATACAGAAAGTTTTTAAAAGTTACAAGGATTTCTACTTCCAACAACGGACCATCGCATTTATTCTGGGAATTACTAACGGTGAATCTTTTTACTAATGCAGAAAAAAGTTTGGTTCTCAACTGTGCTTATACTTGGGGGAAAATGGTGATGCTTAGAGGCCCCAAGAAGTTGTTGGATAACTGGTCTTTGCCAAATAAAGATTGACCCATGCAGAAAACTTCTGAGCAATCAAGTCTGAGGTCAGTCCTTGGACCGTAGGCTTTTTGAACAGCTGTTCTGGTAGCATCTCGGGATCTGTGCCATGATTTGCAAAGGATGTATAAGCAAAGAGCAGAATCCTTTTCTTGAGGCTGGATTATTGCTACTGGAAGAGACAGCTCTGCTCAGTATGAATAAAGAGGCAGCAAATGAATTATCTAGAAGACAAAATGCCCAAGGAAACGTGAGTGCAGGAAACAGAAGAGAAATCAAAAATTCTACCTAGAGAGTTTCAAGAGGATATTTCAACAGAAAATTGGAATAAAACTTCATAAAAAGGACAACACTGGACTGGACACACACACACACACACACACACACACACACACACACACACTCATCACCCCTCCTACCAACCCCAGACTCATATGTTCAAAGCAACTCAAACAAAGGATGAACAAAATAATGGGCTTTGCTAAAGAGTGGAAAACAGAGCCAAGGAATTTTCCCCCAAAGCAATACAAAGGAGACAAAACAGCTTTAAAAATATCATATGAGAGAAAAGTTGGAAGGCAATTTCTGGAATGGCTGGGGGAAGAGCTCCGTACATTCTCTTATTAAAAATCACGGATGGCGGAGCTCGGTGGCTCAGCCTGTAATCCCGCACCTTGGGAGGCTGAGGTGAGTGGATGGCCTGAGCCCGCGGGTTCGAGACCCGCCTGGGCAACTTGGCGAGACCTCATCTCTACAATAAATCAAAAATCAGCCGGGCGTGGTAGCGCATGCCTCGAATTCCGGCTACTCGGAAGGCTGAGGCGGAAGGATCGCCCGAGCCCAGCAGGTCGAGGCTGTGGTGGCCAGGAGCGGCCACTGCACTCCAGTCTGGGCGACAGAGTGAGACTCCAACTCAAAAAAAAAAAAAAAAAAAATCATGGATGAAACAAAATCGACACAACCATTTCAGGACTCTGAATGTTGACTAAAGGCATACAACAAATTGAGAAGTCTTTATTAAGGAAAAACTACCAAAGAAGAGTGGGAATCTGTGGTGTTGTATTGTAGCCCGGGGATGGTAGCATTTGCGCCTTCCCTGTCCCAGTTCCAGGGTGTAGTTCTAGCAGGGAAGAGTGGCCGTGAGAACCCACAGCTTCACTGCTGGACAGGGCTGGACTTACTTGGGAAAAATCCATATTGAGGGGGCATCGTTGAAGATAATAGCAATCTTGGCAGTCATCAGGACCATTTAACATGGCAACTAGCCTGAGGTGTGATATCATTTAGGCAGAGCAGCAGACTGGAAGACCAGCCAAAAACTTTACAGAGAAATTTGTTTTTTTTGTAAGTTCCTATGTCTGTCTGGTAGTCTGGGAGGCTGAGAGTAGGCATAGGTTGCCCGTGTGCTCAGGAGAGCCTGAAGAAACCTCTAGCCTCCAATGTGTCCCTGGCTAAATATGATGTCTTGAACACAGGAAAAATACATGCCAAGGCAAACTTGATAAATGCCCGAATTTAAAACATGCCATTCAACTCAAACTCAGATCCACCAACAAAGAGTGGAAGAGAAGATCGGCTGGCTTGAGGTACATAGGCACAATGACCTGTCATTGGTTGATCACTAAGTGAAATCCAAAAACGTTTTGAAATTAAGCAACACACTTCTAAATAAACTAACAATCAAGGAAGAAATCAAAAGAGAATTATACGATATTTTAAACTTAATTAAAATGAAGGCAGCATATTATTTTATGGGATGCAGCTAAAACAAACATTAGATGGAAATGTATAGCTTTAAAGACGTATATTAAAAAACAAAGCTCAAATCAACAAAATAAGCTTTCACTTTAAGAAACCAGAGGAAAAAAGAACAAACAAAACCCAAAGCATGCAGAAGGAAGGAGAAAAATATACATCTGAGTAGAAATTAATGAAATAGGAAACAGAGTAACAATAGAGAAAAACTAACAAAAACAAAAGTTGGTTCTCTGAAAATACTAACAAAATTGACAAACCTCTTGCTAGACTGATCAAGAATAAAGGAAGACACAAATTACCAAAATCAGAAATGAAAGTAAGGGCATGATTACTGACCTCACAGAAATTAAAAGCACTATAAAGGAACAGTGAAACAACTTTATGCTAATGAATTTGACAACTTAGTTGAAACAAATCCCGTGAAAGAATAAATTATTGAAACTGTCATAGCCAGGCTCCGTGGCTCAGCCTGTAATCCCGTGCCTTGGGAGGCTGAGGTGAGTGAATTGCCTGAGCCCGCGGGCTCAAGACCCACCTGGGCAACTTGGTGAGACCTCATCTCTACAATAAATCAAAAACCGGGCATGGTAGCGCGCACCTGTAGTTCCAGCTACTTGGAAGGCTGAGTTGGAAAGATCGCCGGAGCACAGCAGGTCGAGGCTGTGGTGGCCGAGAGCGGCCATTGCACTCCAGTCTGGGCGACAGAGTGAGACTCCAACTCAAAAAAAAAAAAAAAACTGTCTTAATAAAAAATAGAAAGTCCAAAACACCTATAACAAGAAAAGGAATTGAATCAGTCATTACAAATCTTTCCGCGAAGATAAGATCAGGCTTAGATGGTGTTTCACTGGTGAATTATAGCAAGCACTCAAAGAATAAATCATCACAATGCTTCACAATCTCTTCCAGAAAATAGAAGAAAAAAATCTCAACTCATTTTCTGAAGCCAGTATTTCCCAGATTAAAAAAAAGCCAAACAAGACATCACATGAAACCGACAGACTAACATCACTGATGAATATAGACACAAAAATATGCAACAAAATATAAACAAACCGAATCCAGAAACATATTAAAAAGATTATACTCCAAGATGAAATGGGACTTATCTCAAGACTGCAAGATTAGTATATTAGTTATCTAATGCTGTATAATAATAGTCCTACAAAGTTAGCAGCTTAAAACAACATACATTTATTAGCTCACAGATTTTCTAGGTCAGGAGTTAAATCATAGCTTAATTGGGTCTTCAGCTTAGCATCCCACAATCAAGATGTCATTTGGGACTGAATCTGAGGTTCAACTGAGGATGGCTCTTCCCATAAACTCACTGAGGTTTTTGGAAGTTTCTTTGGTTGGAAGGCGAGGGCTTCAGTTACCTACTGGTGGTTGGCTGGAGGCCTCCCCTCATCTCCTAGAGGCTGCCTGCATTTCCTTGCCCCCTGCATTTTCTCAGCATGGGCACTTGCTTCTTCAAAGCCAGAATGGGACAGAGAGACTCCAGCAAGACAGGTGTTGCAATCTTATCTAATGTAATCATGTGATCTCATACATGGAGTCATATCTTATGCGTTCAATTTATTATAAGCAAGTCACAGACTTTGACCATACTCAAGGGGAGGGAATCATGCAAGGGTATGATTGTGATTATGTTCAACACCTGCGCTTGTGGGGACCATAGGGGCTGCATTCAGATCCCACCAGCCAATCATCAATAACCCAAAAAACAACAAATGCTGGAGAGGATGCCTTGAGATGGGAATACTTCTACACTGTTGGTGGGAGTGTAAACTAGTACAGCCTCTGTGGAAGACAGTGTGGCGATTCCTAAAAGATCTAAAAATTGACCTTCCATATGACCCCACCATCCCCCTACTGAGAATATACCCAAAAGAACTCAAATCACTCTATAAAAAAGATACCTGCACATGTATGTTTATTGCAGCATTGTTCACAGTAGCAAGAACATGGAACGAACCATGCTGCCCATCAAAAATGTGGTACATATACATGATGGAATATTACACAGCCATAAAGAAGAACAAAATCATGAACTTCACAGCAACCTGAATGGACTTAGAGTCTATAATACTGAGTGATCTTTCACAGAAACAAAGAACTGAATATCATATACTCTCACTCATAAGCGGACCTTAAACAATTATCGTAACACTACAAGAAAAGGATTGGCAGTAGTGGGAAACTGTCTGGGGAAGGGTGTGGGGGCACACCTCATCAACAAGGGTACCTGCATAATGAACATTTGTATACCTAGCCTTAGCCCTGAATTGTACCCCACATCTTTAAAACAAAAAAATTAAAAGGTAACAAAAAAAGATTCCACCAGCCAAAATTGGTTTAACATCTAAAAACCAATTAATATAATACACTGTATCAGTAGATCAATGTAACCAAACCAATTGTAGTCTAATGATAAGCAATTCAAAATTGAAATTACGAAAGCAATTATATTTGTTATAGCATCACAAAGAAAAAATACTTAGAAGTAAATTTAACAAATGTAAGTGCAAGACATGTACACTGTAAACTGCAAAACACAGCTGATGGAAATTACAGATGATGTGAATGAAGAGATATTCAGTGGTTATGGATTGGAAGACTTAAAACTGTTAAGATGGAAATTCCCCTCAAATTGATTTTTAGATGCTGAGGAACATAAGCTTGAAAGACAGCAGTTGAAATAAATTAGTTTTTTTGTTTATCTCAAATAATGAGAATTTAGAAGTGAGGAGTCCAGCATTAATAAAGGCAGCTCTATGATGTCACCAGGGGCCAGCCTCATTCTGTCTTTGCTTTGAAGCAAACTTAATATCTGATATAACTTCAAGAACATAAGATAACTTCTTTATTACTATCATCATGCTTGCAATCCATGAAGGAAGAAGGAGATAGATCAAGGGCAAATATGCAAGCCTGCTCTTTAAGTAGGTTTCCCAGAAGTCCTGTCTAATGACTAGCATTTGTTTCCCATTGGTGGACAAAACTAGGTTCCATGGCTCTCCTAGAAACAAAGGAAGCTAGGAAATGTAGTTCCTAAATGAGCACATTGTCTACCAGAATGGAATTGGATTCCGTAAGAAAAGTGGAGAATAAGTATTGGGTTGGCAAATTGTAGAGCTTCATGCAACATGTATTTCATTCAGGCTGAATCGTATCACTGAGCCAGGAATATCAGCTAAAGTGAGCCATACTGCAAATATTGAAAGCCAAGATAATTTTTTTAAAGGACAAAATGAATCTATTGGCATTTTATTGATAGAACATGAAAGTTATTGTTTTCTTTGTTTCTGTTTGTTTAAATGAAATTCTTGACTCCAGTTCCAGCTTTAGAAGGTGGACCTTGGAATGCTTCAAATTAACTACCTTTAAATTAATTCTGCTTTTGTAACATTTTACAAAAATGATTATAAATCAGAACAGAAACCTGTAGGGTATATAGCCAGTTTCACAATTTCTTTACAAAACAGCAATGCACCAGTAACCACAGAGCAATAAAGAAAAATTAGAGGGGTATATCACAAGGGAAGAAATAATGGAAGCCATTAGAGACTCAAAGAGCAGAAAGATGCCAAGAGGAGATGGATGGCTCCATAAACTTTATCACAATTTTCCAGAGATACAATAATCCACCAGGTAGTGAAACCATTTAGTGAAATTATTGATATAGACCAATTATGCCCCATAAGAAATGAGATAATAATTTCCCTCTTATTGAACACAAAGAAAGCAGTAGGAACAGAGACACATCCTGCCAATGAAAACTTTAAATGGTGATTATAAAATATTCTCCAGAATAGATTAGGAGTTTCTTGAAGGTTATATACAACCAGGCAAAACTGTTGACATTGCAGCTTCAGAAATCACTACAGAATTTCCAGCAAGATGGTGGCGGGGCAGCCTGGTTGATGAGACCCTCTGCAAAGGAGAATGCAGAGGGTCTCTGACTCTCTCCCCGGGGGCTGCAGATCCCAATGTTGGCAGCCTGCTCTTCACATGGAGCTCGGCCGTCGCCACCGCTGGGGCATCACGGCGGTCTGGACAGCCACTGCAGCCACAGACACAGGAGCTACCGGCGCCACTATGGCCTCCATGGCAGCCATAGTGCATTGTGCCACCCATGTCTGAGGCGATCCACAACTTCAGTCCTTGAAGCCCCTGCAGGCAAGATTCACTGGGATCGCTGCCACCTCTGCTGCCACCTTGACATCCTGCCGGCCGTGGGTCTCCTCCTGCGTGTCCTAGGCAGGCTCCCATCTCCAGTCTCTGCCCGGCTCCTGTCCAGCTCTACCCCCTCTGGGGCGAGTAGCTGAGATAGCACTACCTGCTGGTGATTCAAGGTAACAACACTGAAACGGGAAAAACAAGCTTGAAAAACAGACACAGGCCAGATTTGAGTGGTGAACTGAGGGTGATTTGAACTGTCCTTCATAGCAGGCCAGGGGAAACTGACCCCAACTGTGAACTAATTTACCAGCTTGAGAAGACAGTTAGAAATGAGAGCTGAAAGGACATTGGACTTAAACGAAGATTCTCAGAGTGTGCTTGATTTGTTCTGTTAGTTAATTACTTGATTCTATTCCTATTGTTTTGTCCCTTTTAAAAATCTCTTCCTTTTCTTCTCTTTTTTCCTCTCTGTAAACCATATATTTGTATAGAGGAACAGCACACCAATAAGGTGGTTGGTTAGCTTGTATGTGAGCATCATTGTATGTTTTAAACTTTTTTGTATGGGAGCTGGTTAGTCTGTAGCCGTGGTCTATTTTTTTTATCTGTTTCAGTTTAGGTGTCTCTCTCCATTTGTTGGTACACTCGTCTGTTTCCCCCCTTACTCCTCTCTCTCTCCACACTCCTCTTCCCCCCACCCCCCATCTGCTCCATTCTCTTCCCTCTGCTAACCTTGTTTTATTTCAGGGAGTAAACCTACAGCCCCACTGCATGGACAGATTCAAAGGCAGTGGGAATTGGGTCTCAGATTATCCATACACCTGTCAGTGGATACCAGGACCTGCAGATAGATTTTGAATCACAGTACCCCCCTTAAGTAAATCTCAAAACTGCAAAAAGACCACCCCCAACCTACAGTGCAACTCCAGAATTGAACAAAGTAAGAGGGCATACATAAGAAGAATAGGAGATTGAACAAACAGAAGTAAAAGCAATCCCTCTACCCCTGAATAACAGAATTAAAGAAGACAGTGACATGGAGGGAAGGAAAAAGTAGGGAGGGAAAAAGCCGCACAAATGAAGAAAAGTCAAAAGAAGAATATAGGTCTCACACACACCCCTGGAGATCAGACACTGAGAAAACAGACTCTGGAACACAAACAATGAAGAGCCCCCAGAATAACTGGTCACATGCAACAAACACAGACATCAAGACATTAATAGAGAGAATTAAAAAAATTGAGGAGAGACAAGAGGAAAATAGGAAGGAACTGATGTCAGAAATAACAGCAGTAAAGAATACTGTGATGGAAATAAATAACAAACTAATAAGCATGGAAAGCAGAATTAGCCAAGCAGAAGAAAGAATCTCAGAGCTCAAAGACCAAAACACAGAACTAAGCCAAACTGTCAAAAGCATAGAAAAGAAGCACAAAAAGACAGAACAAAACCTTCAAGAGATGAATGATCACTTCAAGAGACTGAACCTAAGAGTAATTGGCCTTCCTAAGGCAGAGAGGGAAACAAAGGCCACACTGGAACAAACATTTCATGAAATCATTCAAGAAAACTTCCCTCATCCCATCAATGATGAAAAAATTCAAACACAAGAGATTCAGAGAACCCCTGCAAAACAACACATGAGAAGACCAATTCCCAGACACATAATAATTTGCCTAAACAAAGAAAGTAGGTATAAAACAAAAAATCCTAAAGGCTGCAATAGAAAAAGGTCAGACTACCTACCAGGGAAGACCAATTAGAATAGCAACAGATTTAACTACAGAAACCCTCCAGGCTAGGAGAGCTTGGAGTCCTATCTTCGAAGTTCTAAAAGATAAACAATTTCAACCAAGAATAACCTACCCAGCCAAGCTAAACTTCATCAGTGAGGGAGAATTGAAATCTTTCCCAGATATCCAATCCCTAAGAAACTGCGCTGCCACCAGACCACCTCTACAAGAAACGCTTAAGAAAGTATTGAACACAGAAGAAAAGGAAAAAAGAACAACAACGTTCTTCACAAGAGTACAGGCAAAAGATTAAAAACACACATGATCCAACTCTAAAACCAAAAGAAAGACAACATACAAACAGGAAGAACAACAACTCTGTAAGAACATTATGATAGGAAACAACTCTCACATTTCAAAAATTAGTTTGAATGTGAACAAACTAAATGCACCACTGAAAAGACATAGAATGGCAAAATGGATAAAAATATCACCAGGCAACAATTTATTGCCTTTAAGAGACTCACCTCACTAGAAAGGACACTCATAGACTCAAAGTAAGAGGATGGGAAACAAATTTTCAGGTGAATGGAACACAAAAGAAAGGAGGAGTTACGATCTTAATCTCAGACAAAATACCCTTTAAGCTATCAAAAATTAAAAAAGATATAGAAGGCCACTACATAATGATAAAAGGTTCAATTCATCAACAAAAAATATCTATCCTAAACATATATGCACGAACATAGGAGCACCGACTTTCATAATGCAGCTCCTAGGTAAACTAAAAAAAGACATCAACTCCAATACCATCATAGCTGGGGACTTTAATACCCCACTCACAACTCTAGACAGATCATCAGGACAAAAAATCAGCAACGAGATCCGAAACCTCAGTGTGACTCTTGATCAAATGGACTTAATTGATACCTATAGAACCTCCATCCAAAGACCACAGAATACACATTCTACTCATCACCACATGGAAGTACTCTAAGATCAACCACATACTTGGCCATAAATCAAGCATAAGCAAATTTAAAATTAAGCAAATTTAAAAGGACTGAAATTTTACTATGCACCTTCTCAGACCACAGTGGAATAAAAATAAACATTAACACCAACAAGGTCCCCCCAAATCCCACAAAGACATGGACACTAAACAGCATGATGCTAAACAACTCCTGGGTGGTTGATGAAATCAAAACAGAGATTAAAAGATACCTGGAAACAAATGAACATGAAGAAATATCTTAGCAAAATCTGTGGGATGCCATGAAAGCTGTAGTAAGAGGAGAATTTATATCCCTACAAATGAAAGAAAATGGAAGGATCACAAATTAACAGCCTAACAAGTCACCTAATGAAGCTGGAAAAGCAAGACCACAAAAACCCTAATTTCAGCAGAAGAATCCAGATCACCAAAACAAAAGTCTAAATCCAGGACATAGAAGACAAAAAGATAATACAAAAAAAATCAATGAAACAAAAAGCTTCTTCAAAAGGTTAGACAAGATCGACGGTACCCTAGCTAGACTGACCAAGAAAAAGAGAGAAAAAGCCAAAATACACACAATCAGAAACACAAAAGATGGTCACATCTGATCCTGAAGAAATACAAAAGATCATTAGAGACTACTATGTACACTTGTATGGAAACAAACTTAAAAACCTTTCAGAAATGGAGGACTTTCTGTCATCACACAACCAGCCTAGGTTGAAACAAGAAGAAATTGAGACCCTAAATAGACCAATAACAATCAAGGAAATTGACTACATAATAAGAAAACTACCTACAAAAAAAAGCCCTGGTCCAGATGGCTTTCCAGCAGAATTCTACAAGACATTTAAGGAGGAGCTTATACCAATCCTATTGATGGCATTCCAGGTGATTGAGAAAGACGGAACTCTCCCCAAATCATG
>NW_007247411.1:189113-191021 GCF_000164805.1 Carlito syrichta
AAAAACCCTTGAACATCTAGGCATACAGGGAACATACCTCAAAATACTAAAAGCCATCTATGAGAAACCCACAGCCAGCATATTCCTAAGCGGACAAAAACTGGAACCATTTCCCCTGAAAACTGGAACAAGACAAGGATACCCACTCTCCTGTTCAGTATAGTATTGGAAGTCCTGGTTAGAGCAATCAGAGAAGAGAAGGCAATCAGGGGTATCCAAATAGGAAAAGAGGAAGTGAAACTATCTCTCTTTGCAGATGACATGATTGTGTACCTTGAAAACCCAAGAGAATCTGTCAAAAACCTCCTTATACTGATAAAGAACTTTGGCAGTCTCAGGATATAAAATAAATGTGCAAAAGACAATCGCATTTCTTTACACCAATAATAAACAAACAGAAACCCAAATAAAAACCACAATTCCATTCACAATAGCCACACAAAAAAATGAAATACCTTGGCATGTTCCTAACCAGAAACATGAAAGACTTTTACAATGAAAATGACAAAACACCACTCAAAGAAATCAAAGACGACACAAACAAGTGGAAAAATATCCCATGCTCATGGATTGGAAGAATCAACATTGTGAAGATGTCCATCCTACCTAAGGCAATCTACAGATTTAATGCAATACCCATCAAATTACCAGCAACATTCTTCTCAGATCTAGAAAAAACAACACAGGAATTCATATGGAAACACAAATGATCAAGAATAGCCAGAACAATCCTGGTTAAAACCAAAAAAACCAAAGCAGGTGGTATCACATTACCAGACTTCAAACTTTACTATAAGGCTACAATAATCAAAACAGCTTGGTATTGGTACAGGAACAGGCATATAGATCAATGGAATAGGACTGAGATTCCAGAAGCGAAATCTCAATTTCTCAACCAACTCATCTTCGACAAAGCCTCCACCACCTACCACTGGGGCGAGGAGAACCTATTCAGTAAATGGTGCTAGGAAAATTGGCTGACCTCATGCAGAAGATTGAAACAGGACCCCTATCTATCTCCATACACAAAAATTAACTCTAAATGGATCAGAGACCTAAATGTAAAACCTCAAACCATAAGAACCTTAGAAAATGAAGGACATAGCCAGGTTTGGTGGCTCAGCCTAGAATCCTGCACCTTTGGGATGCTGAGGTGAGTGGATTGCCTGAGCCCACGGGTTCGAGACCCACCTGGGCTACTTGGTGAGACCTCATCTCCACAATAAATCAAAAATTAGCCGGGCGTGGTAGGGTGTGCCTGTAGTTCCACCTACTTGGATGGCTGAGGTGGAAGGATCACCGGAGCCCAGCAGGTTGAGGCTGTGGTGGCTGGGATCATGCCACTGCATTCCAGCCTGGGCGACAGAGTGAGACTCCAACTCAAAAAAAAAAAAATGAAGGGCATACCCTCATGGAAATTGGAACTGGCATCCAATTCCTGAACAAAACCCGAATACCACAGGCCATAAGAGATAAGATAGACAAGTGGGACCTCATTAAACTATCAAGCTTCTGCAAAGCCAAAGAAACCGTCAAGAGAGCAGGGAGACAGCCTACAGACTGGGAAAAAGTTTTGCCAACTCCAGGTCCGACAAAGGCTTAACATCTTGGATCTACAAGGAACTCAAATGTGCTGAAAAGAAAAAAACAAACAACCCCATTATAAAATGGGCAAAAGATATGAACAGACACTTCTCAAAGGAAGACATCCGAGCAGCCAACAGACACATGAAGAAATGTTCAACCTCACCAATCATCAGGGAGATGCAAATCAAAACCACACTGAGATACCACCTAACTCCAGTCAGAGTAGCAATTATCAATAACTCAAAAAATAACAGTTGCTGGAGAGGGTGTGGTGAAAAGGAAACACTTCTACACTGTTGGTGGGAGTGCAAACTAGTGCAA
>NW_007247411.1:191344-192549 GCF_000164805.1 Carlito syrichta
CACTCATATAGTGGACCTTGAACATCCAACATAATACTATAAGAAAATGACTGACTGTGGTGGGAAACTATGGGGGGAGGGGCAGGGAGATGGAATTAACAGTAGTAAATATCTGTCTGGGGACGGGGAGACACCTCTTATCAATAAGGGTACCTGAACAAAGCATACTTATATACCTAACCCTTAACTGTACCCCAGAATATCATAATAAAAAATATTGATTAAAAATAAAAAAAGAAAAAGAAAAAAAATCACTATAGTCACTGTGACTGTGGAAGTAAGTGGGGTTGACAGAGTGGTGAGTTTTTTCCTAGATTCTCATGGGTGGATTGATTTAGGGAGAGAAAATGACTTGCAGTGCCAAGATTATAGCGATATTATTGGACAAAGTCATAGGCTATCATCATGAACCCTCATGGTAAAGAGGGAAACGCAGACTGGGTAGAATTCTTTCTGTGTCTAATATCCCCTCGAAACTCCTAGTCAGTAGAACCAATCCAGGCATGAGGAGTAACATCAACAACCTTAGAGGGGTGTCTGAGAGAGGAAGGTGCCAGACTCTCCAGCTTCAGGGCAGGGGATGCATTTCTGCCTCTCCATCAAACCAACCCATTCTCCTACTCTTGTTCTCTATTTCTGGAACACAGCCCATTCAACCTCTGCCTGACTAAAATGAAGTGTGTGCAGAAGTGATATATATTGATGTATAGTGTCCAGGTGGAAATATTTAATTGCCAGTGTGAGACTTGTGACACCCTTTTTTCTTGCTGAGATAATTGTGGAGTTTGGAGATAGTGTCTCTCTCAGCCTGTCACTAGGTGATCATATGGGAGAACTTCCCTGCAAACTCACCATGTCTAAATAACATGAGTGGGAAAGAAACCTCTTTTGGGGGAACACAGAGGTAGGGATTGTTGTTACTCAGTGTAACCTCCTACCTTATCCTGACTGATACACTTCATATCAAATCATCTTAGTTACTTGTTTATATCACCATTCAAAATCTATAGTCTATGTGTTTATTTGTTTATTCTTTGTTGTCTATTCTTGAAATGTAAACTGTATGTAGGCAGGAAACTTATCTCTCTTGTTTACTGATATATTCTCCAGAACTCAATGCATAATCTGGAAAATAATAAATGTTCAGCCGGACTCGGTGGCTCAGCCTGTAATCCCGCGCCTTTGGGAGGCTGAGGTGAGTGGAT